>NC_069504.1:802758891-802923891 GCF_027579735.1 Bombina bombina
TACCCTACATTTCTCGTACATTGGACTTTGAATAATTTGGAGTTTCTAGCAGGGGAGCTTATTTCATTGCAATCTAGGGATGATATTCCACCTTACCACGGATTACTTACCTTATAGGAGGATCATAAAGCGTGATGGAGAAAGTATCTGTAAAAGAAAAAGGGGACCCCTGCTTAAGCCATCAGAGAAGCTGTATCAACCTTATAGAGCATTGGGGTGAGAGACAACGCCCCATGAAAGGTGGAAAGAGTTCATTACGTGAGCTTGTAGTCCACATACAACATTGTTATTTAATCTGTTCCAAATTTACATTTTTATACATTTTATTGTGAATAAAACTATGAAAAACAACGCTAAAAGGGAATATGAAATGCAATTTTTATTTGTTTCATTGTTCAGATAGAGAAATTTGAAGAAATTTTCTAATTTACTCCTATTTTAAATTTTGCTTCATTCTCTTGGTATCTTTATTTAAAAGCAGAAATATAAGCTTAGGAGCCGGCCCATTTTTTATTCATCCCTTGGGTAGTGCTTGCTGATTGGTGACTTAATGGAGCTACTAATCAACAAGCACTACCTAGGGTGCTGAACCAGAAACGGGCCAGCTGCTAAGCTTACATTCCAGCTTTTTAAAATAAAGTTACCAAGAGAACGAAGAAAAATTGAAAGTTGCTTAAAATTGCCTGCTCTGTCTGAATTATGAAAGAAATACTTTGTGAAAATAATTATTTTTTTTCCACAGAGAATATAATTATAATAATTTATAAATTTTATATAAAAGAAATACTTATTTTTTTCCTATCCATTTTGACTTTTTATCAGATTTTTGATTGCCAATAGTACTGAAATTATCTTGCATTTGATTAGTTAACGTCATCAGGCCTCACCATGTGAAAATTGTTTTAAACTAAATATGTTGAATCAAGTGAATTCTATTAGTGTTTATTAATTAAGATGTAAGAATTTGGAATATTATGATATACATTTATTGCAACTGTTATAGTTACATTTTCACATCTATGAAATGCAGTCAAGTCCATGAAAACATATTTATACAATATATAAAATATAAAATCAAATAATACCATTAGAATGTCCTCATTAAAAACTAGTAATATTATATAACCGCAGCCAATGTTAATTATAATTTTGTAACTGCTAAATATATAAATATAACCTTAAGGAAATTAAGTAACACCAGAAGGGCAAAGCAGTGACCAATGAGAGCTGTCGCTCACACCTAAAATGTTTTCAGTGGATGTTTAAAAAGGAGGGAGGAGCTAAGTTAGCAGACAAAAAAGCGCTACACTTTCTTGAAAAAGAAAAAAACACTTTGAGAGAAACACTTTGGAATACAGAGGTGGCTAAGCTTTAAAGGGCGTTTTCCTTTTTCTATATTGTGGAATAATCTCCTTTATGACAGTAAAACTTTTGGGGTGACGACAAATCTCAAATTCCAGCTGCCTACCTGGTTAACTAAATTAACCTTTTGGACACTGAACCCATTTTTTTCCTTTTGTGATTCAGATAGAGCATGCAATTTTAAGCAACTTTCTAATTTACTCCTATTATCAATTTTCTTCGTTCTCTTGCTATCTTTATTTGAAAAAGAAGGCATCTAAGCTAAGGAGGCAGCCAATTTTTGGTTCAGATCCTGTACCGCACTTGTTTATTGGTGGGTTGAATTTATCCATCAATCAGCAAGAACAACCCAGGTTGTTCACCAAAAATGGGCCGGCATCTAAACTTACATTCTTGCTTTTCAAATAATGATACCAAGAGAATGAAGAAAATTTCTCCAGAAACACAAGTTATGGAGTAGCGGTCTAAAGACCGCTGCTCCATAACCCTGTCCGCCTGATCTGAGCAGGCGGACAGGAATCGTTGCAATTCAACCCGATTGAGTACGATCGGGTTGATTGACACCTCCCTGCTGGCGGCCCATTGGCCGCGAATCTGCAGGGGGCGGCGTTGCACCAGCAGCTCAATGCTGAATAAGGAGAGCGTATTGCTCTCTGCATACAACAATGTCTGTCGGACCTGATCCGCAGTGTCAGATCAGGTCCGACAGCCATATGATAAATAGGCCTCTCTATCTGAATCACGAAAAAAAAAAAAATTGGGTTCAGTGTCCCTATAAGGCCAAAACGTTAATTTAGTTAACCAGGTAGGCAGCTGGAATTTGAGATTTGTCTATACCCCAAATAGTGTTTGCAACATAAATTATATATTTAATGTGGCTACTTGTGGTAGATTAATTAACCCTTTTTTTACTGTTAATGCATCTTTTGGAAAAAAAAAATTTTTTTATCTGTTGAGTCATTTTGAATTGAGTTATGGACTTTGTTATTACAGAGACATATTGAAAATATCAGTGTAATTTGTTTTAAGTATATAAAATTCAAATACATTTGCACTATTTGTATATTACAAAAATCTAAGATTTAAGAATTTTAATAAAACTTTATAGTCTTCTGAAAAAAGTGTTATAGAATCAATACAGCACATGGTGTAGGCCTGATAAGGCTAAGTAATTAGATGCAAAACAATCAGCTTATCTATGATAGGAACTAAATAAGGATTTGTTCATGGTAGAAATAATCTTTATGTGCATTAGTACAAAGAGATACTAAGCTACAAATAATCAAACTAAGATTAATAACAATGTTGTAATAAATTACAAAAGAAGCGCATTGCGATTTGGCGCCTAACTTGGATGCGTCTGTAGACTTGGAGCTTGACTACCCTACGTTTCTCGTACATTGGACTTTGAATAATTTGGAGTTTCTAGCAGGGGAGCTTATTTCATTACAATCTAGGGATGATATTCCACCTTACCACGGATTACTTACCTTATAGGAGGATCATAAAGCGTGATGGAGAAAGTATCTGTAAAAGAAAAAGGGGACACCTGCTTAAGCCATCAGAGAAGCTGTATCAACCCTATAGATCATTGGGGTGAGAGACAACACCCCAAGAAAGGTGGAAAGAGTTCATTACATGAGCTTGTAGCCCACATACAACATTGTTATTTAATCTGTTCCAAATTTACATTTTTATACATTTTATTGTGAATAAAACTATGAAAAACAATGCTAAAAGGAATATGAAACCCAATTTTTATTTGTTTCATTGTTCAGATAGAGAAATTTGAAGAAACTTTCTAATTTACTCCTATTTTAAATTTTGCTTCATTCTCTTGGTATCTTTATTTAAAAAAGCAGAAATATAAGCTTAGGAGCCGGTCCATTTTGTATTCATCCCGTGGGTAGTGCTTGCTGATTGGTGGCTTAATGGAGCTACCAATCAGCAAGCACTACCTAGGGTGCTGAACCAGCTGCTAAGTTTACATTCCTGCTTTTTAAAATAAAGTTACCAAGAGAACGAAGAAAAATTGATAATAGGCGTAAATTAGAAAGTTGCTTAAAATTGCCTGCTCTGTCTGAATTATGAAAGAAAAAAATTGGGTTTCATAGCCCTTTAAAATATTTTTCACAGAGAATATAATTATAATAATTTATAAATTATATATAAAAGAAATACTTATTTTTTTCCTAGCCATTTTGACTTTTATCAGATTTTTGATTGCCAATAGTACTGAAATTATCTTGCATTTGATTAGTTAACGTCATCAGGCCTCTCCATGTGAAAATTGTTTTAAACTAAATATATGTTGAAGCAAGTGAATTCTATTAGTGTTTATTAATTAAGATGTAAGAATTTGGAATATTATGATATACATTTATTGCAACTGTTATAGATAGTTACATTTTCAAATCTATGAAATGCAGTCAAGTACATGAAAACATATTTATACAATATATAAAATATAAAATCAAATAATACCATTAGAATGTCCTCATTAAAAACTAGTAATATTATATAACCGCAGCCAATATTAATTATAATTTTGTAACTGCCAAATATATAAATATAACCTTAAGGAAATTAAGTAACACCAGGAGGGCAAAGCAGTGACCAATGAGAGCTGTCGCTCACACCTAAAATGTTTTCAGTGGATGATTAAAAAGGAGGGAGGAGCTAAGTTAGCAGACAAAAAAGCGCTACACTTTCTTGAAAAAGAAAAAAACACTTTGAGAGAAACACTTTGGCAGAGAGAGCTGGCTAAGCTGTTGAGGGCGTTTGTGATACCTGTTTTCCTTTTTCTATATTGTGGAATAATCTCCTGTATGACAGTAAAACTTTTGGGGTGACAACAAATCTCAAATTCCAGCTGCCTACCTGGTTAACTAAATTAACCTTTTGGCCTTAAAGGGACACTGAACCCAATTTTTTCCTTTTGTGATTCAGATAGAGCATGCAATTTTAAGCAACTTTCTAATTTACTCCTATTATCAATTTTTCTTCATTCTCTTGCTATCTTTATTTGAAAAAGAAGGCATCTAAGCTAAGGAGGCAGCCAATTTTTGGTTCAGACCCTGGACCGTACTTGTTTATTGGTGGGTTGAATTTATCCATCAATCAGCAAGAACAACCCAGGTTGTTCACCAAAAATGGGCCGGCATCTAAACTTACATTCTTGCTTTTCAAATAATGATACCAAGAGAATGAAGAAAATTTGATAATAGGAGTAAATTAGAAAGTTGCTTAAAATTTCATGCTCTGAGGCCCATTTATCAAGCTCCGAATGGAGCTTGAGGGCCTGTGTTTCTAACGAGTCTTCAGACTCGCCAGAAACACAAGTTATGGAGAAGCGGTCTAAAGACCGCTGCTCCATAACCCTGTCCGCCTGAGCTGAGCAGGCGGACAGGAATCGCCGCAATTCAACCCGATCGAATACGATCGGGTTGATTGACACCTCCCTGCTGGCGGCCCATTGGCCGCGAATCTGCAGGGGGCAGCGTTGCATCAGCAGCTCTTGTGAGCTGCTGGTGGAATGCTGAATACGGAGAGCGTATTGCTCTCCGCATTCAGCGATGGCTGTCGGATTCGATCCACAGTGTCAGATCAGGTCCGACAGACATATGATAAATAGGCCTCTCTATATGAATCACGAAAAAAAAATTGGGTTCAGTGTCCCTTTAAGGCCAAAACGTTAATTTAGTTAACCAGGTAGGCAGCTGGAATTTGAGATTTGTCTATACCCCAAATAGTGTTTGCAACATAAATTATATATTTAATGTGGCTATTTTTAATGTGGTTATTTGTGGTAGATTAATTAACCCTTTTTTTTTACTGTTAATGCATCTTTTCGAAAAATTGTTTTTTCTCTTGTAAGGTGTATCCAGTCCACGGATCATGCATTACTTGTGGGATATTCTCCTTCCCAACAGGAAGCTGCAAGAGGATCACCCACAGCAGAGCTGTCTATATAGCTCCTCCCCTTCCTGCCACCTCCAGTCATTCTCTTGCAGCTCTCGACAAGCATGGAAGCAGTTAGAGAGATGTGGTTTAATTTAGTTGTTTTTTCTTCAATTCAAAAGTTTGTTATTTTTAAATGGTACCGGAGTTGTACTATTTTGGTCTCAGGCAGAAAATAGAAGAAGAGTCTGCCTGTGGTCTCTAATGATCTTAGCAGGTTGTAACTAAGATCCATTGCTGTTCTCACACATAACTGAAGAGAGAGGTAACTTCAGCTTGGGGAATGGCGTGCAGGGTATCCTGCTATGAGGTATGTGTAACCTAAATTTTTCTAGAGAAATGCATATGCTAGAAAATGCTGTTGATACCAGATTTATTTAAGGTAAGCCTGATTACAGTGATTTAATAACGACTTGTATCATGCTTACTACTAGAGGTAACACTCTTATTATTTTTTTCAAATTACTGAAATATAAAACATTTGCTGGGAGTGCTTAAACGTTTTTTATATGCTTTCTGGTGATACACTTTATTGGGGCCCAGTTTTTTCCACATGGCTGACTAAAATTTGCCTAGGATAATTTTGTTAGGCCTCTCACTGTGTAGACAGGAAGTGGGAGGGGCCTAATTTCGCGCCTAGATGCGCATTAACTTTTGCAGACTTATACATCCAGTTTTCCTGAAGGAGTTTCCCTGAATGCTTAGGACCTCTCTGAAGGGTTTTGGTGCTTTCCAAAGTCGTTTGTATGGCAAGGTAGGGCCACAGCAGAGCTGTGGCAGTTGGTTGTGACTGTTAAAAAAACGTCTATTTCGTTTTTTTGATCCGTTTTTGAAACTAAGGGGTTAATCATCCATTTGCAAGTGGGTGCAATGCTCTGTTAGCCTATTATACACACTGTAAAAATTTCGTTTGATTTACTGCTTTTTTACACTGTTTTTCAAATTCTGACCTTTTTTATTTTTCTTAAAGGCACAGTACCGTTTTTATTTTTTGCTTGTTAACTTTCTGTAAAGTGTTTTCCAAGCTTGCTGGTCTCATTGCTAGTCTGTTTAAACATATCTGACATAGAGGAAACTCCTTGTTCATTATGTTTAGAAGCCATGGTGGAACCCCCTCTTAGAATGTGTACCAAATGTACTGATTTCACTTTAAGTTATAAAGACCATATTCTGTCATTAAAAGATTTATCACCAGAGGAATCTGACAAGGGGGAAGTTATGCCGACTAACTCGCCCCACGTGTCAGAGCCTTTGACTCCCGCTCAAGGGACTCACGCTCAAGAGGCGCCAAGTACATCTAGCGCGCCCATGGCGTTTACTTTACAAGACATGGCGGCAGTCATGGATAATACACTGTCAGCGGTATAATCCAGACTACCTGGGTTACGAGGAAAGCGAGACAGCTCTGGGGTTAGAAGGAATACAGAGCACTCTGATGCTTTAGTAGCTAAGTCTGATACCCCCTCACAATATGCAGAAGCTGAGGAAGGAGAGCTTCTTTCTGTGGGTGATGTTTCTGACTCAGGGAAGATGATTCAACCTGATTCTGTTATGGCAACATTTAAATTTAAGCTTGAACACGTCCGCGTGTTGCTCAGGGAGGTTTTAGCTACTCTGAATGACTGTGACACCATTGCAGTGCCAGAGAAATTGTGCAGATTGGATAAATACTATGCAGTGCCTGTTTTCACTGATGTTTTTCCAATACCTAAAAGGTTTTCAGAAATTATTACTAAGGAATGGGATAGACCAGGAGTACCGTTCTCTCCCCCTCCTATTTTTAAGAAATTGTTTCCAATAGATGCCGCCACACGGGACTTATGGCAGATGGTCCCTAAGGTGGAGGGAGCAGTTTCTACCCTAGCTAAGCGTACTACTATCCCCGTCGAGGACAGTTGTGCTTTCTTAGATCCAATGGATAAAAAGTTAGAGGGTTACCTTAAGAAAATGTTTATTCAACAAGGTTTTATTCTACAACCTCTTGCATGCATCGCCCCAGTCACTGCTGCGGCGGCTTTCTGGTTTGAGTCTCTGGAAGAGGCTTTACAGGTAGAGACCCCATTGGACGATATACTTGACAAGCTTAGAGCACTTAAGCTAGCCAATTCATTTGTTTCTGATGCCATTGTTCATTTGACTAAACTAACGGCTAAGAATTCTGGTTTTGCTATTCAGGCGCGTAGGGCGCTATGGCTTAAATCATGGTCAGCTGACGTTACTTCAAAGTCTAAGCTTCTTAATATTCCCTTCAAGGGGCAGACCCTATTCGGGCCTGGTTTGAAGGAGATCATTTCTGATATCACGGGAGGGAAAGGACATGCCCTCCCTCAGGACAGGTCTAATAAATCAAGGACCAAACAAACTAATTTTCGTGCCTTTTTGAAACTTTAAAACGAGCACGGTATCAACTTCCTCTAATACAAAACAAGAGGGAACTTTTGCCCAGTCCAAGTCAGTCTGGAGACCTAACCAGGCTTGGAACAAAGGTAAGCAGGCCAAAAAGCCTGCTGCTGCCTCTAAGACAGCATGAAGGATTGGCCCCCGATCCGGTAACGTATCTAGTAGGGGGCAGACTTTCTCTCTTCGCCCAGGCTTGGGCAAGAGATGTCCAGGATCCCTGGGCATTGGAAATTGTATCCCAGGGATATCTTCTGGACTTCAAAGCTTCCCCTCCAAAAGGGAGATTTCACCTTTCACAATTATCTGGAACTCCATGAAGGCTCAGGGATCGTGGACTCAGGAGGAGACCCTCCTTCCAATAAACATTCTGAAACTAAGAGCGATATTCAATGCTCTTCAGGCTTGGCCTCAGCTAGCGACAATGAGGTTCATCAGATTTCAGTCGGACAACATCACGACTGTGGCTTACATCAACCATCAAGGGGGAACAAGGAGTTCCCTAGCGATGTTGGAAGTTTCAAAGATAATTCGTTGGGCAGAGATTCACTCTTGCCACCTATCAGCTATCCATATCCCAGGTGTAGAGAACTGGGAGGCGGATTTTCTAAGTCGACAGACTTTTCATCCGGGTGAGTGGGAACTCCATCCGGAGGTGTTTGCACAATTGGTTCAACGTTGGGGCAAACCAGAACTGGATCTCATGGCGTCTCGCCAGAATGCCAAACTTCCTTGTTACGGATCCAGGTCCAGGGATCCCAAGGCAACGCTGATAGATGCTCTAGCAGCGCCTTGGTCCTTCAACCTGGCTTATGTGTTTCCAACGTTTCCTTTGCTCCCTTGTCTGATTGCCAAAATCAAGCAGGAGAGAGCATCAGTGATTTTGATAGCACCTGCGTGGCCACGCAGGACTTGGTATGCAGATCTGGTGGACATGTCATACCTTCCACCATGGACTCTGCCTCTGAGACAGGACCTTCTACTTCAGGGTCCTTTCAACCATCCAAATCTAATTTCTCTGAGACTGACTGCCTGGAGATTGAACGCTTGATTTTATCAAAGCGTGGCTTCTCCGAGTCAGTTATTGATACCTTAATTCAGGCACGAAAGCATGTCACCAGGAAAATCTATCATAAGATATGGCGTAAATATCTTTATTGGTGTGAATCCAAGGGTTACTCATGGAGTAAAGTCAGGATTCCCAGGATATTATCTTTTCTCCAAGAAGGATTGGAAAAGGAATTGTCAGCTAGTTCCTTAAAGGGACAGATTTCTGATCTGTCTATTCTTTTGCACAAGCGTCTGGCGGATGTTCCAGACGTTCAGGCATTTTGTCAGGCTTTAGTTAGAATCAAGCCTGTGTTTAAACCAGTTGCTCCGCCATGGAGTTTAAATTTGGTTCTTAAAGTTCTCCAAGGGGTTCCGTTTGAACCTCTTCATTCCATAGATATCAAGCTTTTATCTTGGAAAGTTCTGTTTTTGGTAGCTATTTCCTCAGCTCGTAGAGTTTCCGGGTTATCTGCCTTACAGTGTGATTCCCCTTATCTGATCTTCCATGCAGATAAGGTAGTTTTGCGTACCAAACCTGGGTTTTTACCTAAGGTGGTATCTAATAAGAATATCAATCAGGAGATTGTTGTTCCGTCATTGTGTCCTAATCCTTCTTCAAAGAAGGAACGTCTATTACACAATCTTGACGTGGTTCGTGCTTTAAAGTTTTATTTGCAAGCTACTAAAGATTTTCGTCAAACATCTGCTTTGTTTGTTGTCTACTCTGGACAGAGGAGAGGCCAAAAGGCTTCAGCAACTTCTCTTTCGTTTTGGCTAAGAAGTATAATACGCTTAGCTTATGAGACTGCTGGCCAGCAGCCTCCTGAAAGGATTACAGCTCATTCTACTAGAGCTGTGGCTTCCACATGGGCTTTTGAAAATGAGGCTTCTGTGGAACAGATTTGCAAGGTGGCGACTTGGTCTTCGCTTCATACTTTTTCAAAGTTTTATAAATTTGATACTTTTGCTTCTTCTGAGGCTATTTTTGGGAGAAAGGTTTTATAGGCAGTGGTACCTTCCGTTTAAGTGCCTGCCTTGTCCCTCCCTTCATCCGTGTACTTTAGCTTTGGTATTGGTATCCCACAAGTAATGGATGATCCGTGGACTGGATACACCTTAAAAGAGAAAACATAATTTATGCTTACCTGATAAATTTATTTCTCTTGTGGTGTATCCAGTCCACGGCCTGCCCTGTCATTTTAAGGCAGGTCTATTTTATTTTTTAAACTACAGTCACCACTGCACCCTATTGTTTCTCCTTTCTCTTGCTTGTCTTCGGTCGAATGACTGGAGTTGGCAGGAAGGGGAGGGGCTATATAGACAGCTCTGTTGTGGGTGATCCTCTTGCAGCTTCCTGTTGGGAAGGAGAATATCCCACAAGTAATGGATGATCCGTGGACTGGATACACCACAAGAGAAATAAATTTATCAGGTAAGCATAAATTATGTTTTTATCTGTTGAGTCATTGTGAATTGAGTTATGGACTTTGTTATTACAGAGACATATTGAAAATCTCAGTGTAATTTGTTTTAAGTATATAAAATTCAAATACATTTGCACTATTTGTATATTACACAATTCTAAGATTTAAGAATTTTAATAAAACTTTATAGTCTTCTGAAAAAATAAAAATGTGTTATAGAATCAATACAGCACATGGTGTAGGCCTGATAAGGCTAAGTAATTAGATGCAAAACAATCAGCATATCTATGGTAGGAACTAAATAAGGATTTGTTCATGGTAGAAATAATCTTTATGTGCATTAGTACAAAGAGATACTAAGCAACAAATAATCAAACTAAGATTAATAACAATGTTGTAATAAATGACAAAAGAAGCGCATTGCGATTTGGCGCCTAACTTGGATGTGTCTGTAGACTTGGAGCTTGACTACCCTACGTTTCTCGTACATTGGACTTTGAATAATTTGGAGTTTCTAGCAGGGGAGCTTATTTCATTGCAATCTAGGGATGATATTCCACCTTACCACGGATTACTTACCTTATAGGGGGATCATAAAGCATGATGGAGAAAGTATCTGTAAAAGAAAAAGGGGACACCTGCTTAAGCCATCAGAGAAGCTGTATCAACCCTATAGGTCATTGGGGTGAGAGACAACACCCCAAGAAAGGTGGAAAGAGTTCATTACATGAGCTTGTAGTCCACATACAACATTGTTATTTAATCGGTTCATGGTAGAAATAATCTTTATGTGCATTAGTACAAAGAGATACTAAGCAACAAATAATCAAACTAAGATTAATAACAATGTTGTAATAAATGACAAAAGAAGCGCATTGCGATATGGCGCCTAACTTGGATGTGTCTGTAGACTTGGAGCTTGACTACCCTACGTTTCTCGTACATTGGACTTTGAATAATTTGGAGTTTCTAGCAGGGGAGCTTATTTCATTGCAATCTAGGGATGATATTCCACCTTACCACGGATTACTTACCTTATAGGAGGATCATAAAGCGTGATGGAGAAAGTATCTGTAAAAGAAAAAGGGGACACCTGCTTAAGCCATCAGAGAAGCTGTATCAACCTTATAGAGCATTGGGGTGAGAGACAACACCCCATGAATGGTGGAAAGAGTTCATTACGTGACCTTGTAGTCCACATACAACATTGTTATTTAATCTGTTCCAAATTTACATTTTTATACATTTTATTGTGAATAAAACTATGAAAAACAACACTAAAAGGGATATGAAACCCAATTTTTTTTGTTTCATTGTTCAGACAGAGAAATTTAAAGAAACTTTCTAATTTACTCATATTTTAAATTTTGCTTCATTCTCTTGGTATCTTTATTTAAAAAGCAGAAATATAAGCTTAGGAGCCGGCTCATTTTATATTCATCCCTTGGGTAGTGCTTGCTGATTGGTGGCTTAATGGAGCTACCAATCAGCAAGCACTACCTAGGGTGCTGAACCAGAAACAGGCCAACTGCTAAGCTTACATTCCTGCTTTTTAAAATAAAGTTACCAAGAGAACGAAGAAAAATTGATAATAGGAGTAAATTAGAAGTTGCTTAAAATTGCCTGAATTATGAAAGAAATAAATTGGGTTTCATATCCCTTTAAAAAATTCTAGCCATCAATACTTTGAGAAAATAATATTTTTTTTCACAGAGAATATAATTATAATAATTTATAAATTGTATATAAAAGAAATACTTATTTTTTTCCTATCCATTTTGACTTTTATCAGATTTTTGATTGCCAATAGTAATGAAATTATCTTGCATTTGATTAGTTAACGTCATCAGGCCTCTCCATGTGAAAATTGTTTTAAACTAAATATATGTTGAATCAAGTGAATTCTATTAGTGTTTATTAATTAAGATGTAAGAATTTGGAATATTATGATATACATTTATTGCAACTGTTATAGATAGTTACATTTTCACATCTATGAAATGCAGTCAAGTACATGAAAACATATTTATACAATATATAAAATATAAAATCAAATAATACCATTAGAATGTACTCATTAAAAACTATTAATATTATATCACCGCTGCCAATATTAATTATAATTTTGTAACTGCTAAATATATAAATATAACCTTAAGGAAATTAAGTAACACCAGGAGGGCAAAGCAGTGACCAATGAGAGCTGTCGCTCACACCTAAAATGTTTTCAGTGGATGATTAAAAAGGAGGGAGGAGCTAAGTTAGCAGACAAAAAAGCGCTACACTTTCTTGAAAAAGAAAAAACACTTTGAGAGAAACACTTTGGCAGAGAGAGCTGGCTAAGCTGTTGAGGGCGTTTGTGATACCTGTTTTCCTTTTTCTATATTGTGGAATAATCTCCTGTATGACAGAAAACCTTTTGGGGGGAACACAAATCTCAAATTCCAGCTGTCTACCTGGTTAACTAAATTAACCTTTTGGCCTTAAAGGGACACTGAACCCAATTTTTTCCTTTTGTGATACAGATAGAGCATGCAATTTTAAGCAACTTTCTAATTTACTCCTATTATCATTTTTCTTCATTCTCTTGCTATCCTTATTTGAAAAATAAGGCATCTAAGCTAAGGAGGCAGCCAATTTTTGGTTCAGACCCTGGACCGCACTTGTTTATTGGTGGGTTGAATTTATCCATCAATCAGCAAGAACAACTCAGGTTGTTCACCAAAAATGGGCCGGCATCTAAACTTACATTCTTGCTTTTCAAATAATGATACCAAGAGAATGAACAAAATTTGATAATAGGAGTAAATTTGAAAGTTGCTTAAAATTGCATGCTCTATCTGAATCACAATAAAAAAAAAAAATTGGGTTCAGTGTCCCTTTAAGGTCAAAAGGTTAATTTACCCCAAATAATGTTTGAAACATAAAATATATATTTAATGTGGCTATTTTTAATGTGGCTATTTGTGGTAGATTAATTAACCCTTTTTTTACTGTTAATGCAGCTTTTGGAAAAATAGTTTTTTTATCTGTTGAGTCGTGAATTGAATTATGGACTTTTTTATTACAGAGTCGTATTGAAAATATCAGTGTAATTTGTTTTAAGTATATACAATTCACATACATTTGCACTATTTGTATATTACAAAATTCTAAGATTTAAGAATTTTAATAAAACTTTATAGTCTTCTGAAAAAATAAAAAAGTGTCATAGAATCAATACAGCACATGGTGTAGGTCTGATAAGGCTAAGTAATTAGATGCAAAACAATCAGCATATCTATGATAAGGAACTAAATAAGGATTTGTTCATGGTAGAAATAATCTTTATGTGCATTAGTACAAAGAGATACTAAGCAACAAATAATCAAACTAAGATTAATAACAATGTTGTAATAAATGACAAAAGAAGCGCATTGCGATATGGCGCCTAACTTGGATGTGTCTGTAGACTTGGAGCTTGACTACCCTACGTTTCTCGTACATTGGACTTTGAATAATTTGGAGTTTCTAGCAGGGGAGCTTATTTCATTGCAATCTAGGGATGATATTCCACCTTACCACGGATTACTTACCTTATAGGGGGATCATAAAGCGTGATGGAGAAAGTATCTGTAAAAGAAAAAGGGGACACCTGCTTAAGCCATCAGAGAAGCTGTATCAACCCTATAGATAATTGGGGTGAGAGACAACACCCCAAGAAAGGTGGAAAGAGTTCATTACGTGAGCTTGTAGTCCACATACAACATTGTTATTTAATCTGTTCCAAATTTACTGTTTTAATACATTTTACTATAACCAAAACCATGAAAGACAATTCTCAATAAACTTTAGCTATCAATACTTTGATAAAGAAGAATTACATTTTTTAAAAGAGAATGTAATTATAAAATTTTAAAAATTATATATAAAATTAATACTTCAATGTTCCTATCCAGTGTTGTTTAGAACATTTTAACTTTTAATCAGTTTTTTTTTGATTGCCAATAGCACTGAAATGTTCGTGCATCTGATTAGTTAATGTCATCAGGCCTCTCTGTGTGAAAAGTTGTTTGAAATTCTTCTAAAACATATCAGTGCTTTACATTGAAAATATATCTTGAATAAAGTGAATTCTATTTGTCTTAAATTAAGATGAAAACATTTGGAATATTATGATATACATTTATTGCAACTGTTGTAGGTAGTTAGAAGTTGGTAGTTTGCTTTTTACTTTTTCTCAGTTTACATTTCCATATTTAAAACTCGAAAATGCAGACCTCATTAAATACAGAATTATTATTCTATTGGGAATACGCTTTAACAATGGGCTTTTATATATATATTGTATATTTAATATTAATTACAACGTATACTGCGCATGCAGCCCTTAACCATTGTGTGTGTCCGGGAACATATTGCTTGGCACTGCTACATTGTTCCAGAAATTAGATTTTCTTTTATTTTTTTATAACAGTTAGAATGTACGTTATCTATCTTGATGCTGTAGCCTGAATTTAATACTTGTTTCTCTTGTTAGGTGTATCCAGTCCACGGATCATCCATTACTTGTCGGATATTCTCCTTCCCAACAGGAAGTTGCAAGAGGATCACCCACAGCAGAGCTGCTATATAGCTCCTCCCCTAACTGCCATATCCAGTCATTCTCTTGCAAGCTCTCAACATAGCTGGAGGTAGTAAGAGGAAAGTGGTAAAATATAGTTAGTTTTTTCTTCAATCAAAAGTTTATTGTTTTTAAATGGTACCGGAGTTGTACTATTTTATCTCAGGCAGCATTTAGAAGAAGAATCTGCCTGCGTTTTTCTATGATCTTAGCAGAAGTAACTAAGATCCACTGCTGTTCTCACATATGTCTGAGGAGTGAGGTAACTTCAGAGGGAGAATGGCGTGCAGGGTATCCTGCAATAAGGTATGTGCAGTTAAGTTTTTCTAGGGATGGAATTTGCTAGAAAATGCTGCTGATACCGGATTAATGTAAGTTAAAGCCTAAATACAGTGATTTAATAGCGACTAGTATCAGGCTTGCTATCAGAGGTATATACTCTGATTAATGTGCAATATAAAACGTTTGCTGGCATGTTTAATCGTTTTTATATATGCTTTGGTGATAAAACCTATTGGGGCCTAGTTTTTTCCACATGGCTGGCTTTATTTTTGCCTAGAAACAGTTTCCTGGGGCTTTCCACTGTTATAGTATAAAAGTTACAGTTGGTGCAGTTAAAATTACAAACTGTAACATTCAGCTTCCCTCAGCAGTCCCCTGCATGCTATAGGACATCTCTGAAGGGCTCAAAAGGCTTCAAAAGTAGGAGCTGTGGCAGTTGTTATGACTGTTTAAAAAACATATTTTTCGTTTTGTTAATCTGTTTTTTGTATTAAGGGGTTAATCATCCATTTGCAAGTGGGTGCAATGCTCTGCTAACTTGTTACATACACTGTAAAAATTTCATTAGTTTAACTGCCTTTTTTCACTGTTATTTCAAATTTTGGCAAAATTTGTTTCTCTTAAAGGCACAGTAACGTTTTTTTATATTGCTTGTTAACTTGATTTAAAGGGTTTTCCAAGCTTGCTAGTCTCATTGCTAGTCTGTATAAACATGTCTGACATAGAGGAAACTCCTTGTTCATTATGTTTAAAAGCCATGGTGGAACCCCATAGGAGAATGTGTACTAAATGTATTGATTTCACTTTAAACAATAAAGATCAGCTGTTATCTTTAAAAGAATTATCACCAGAGGATTCTGACGAGGGGGAAGTTATGCCGACTAACTCTCCCCACGTGTCGGACCCTTTGACTCCCGCTCAAGGGACTCACGCTAAAATGGCGCCAAGTACATTAAAGATGCCCATAGCGATTACTTTGCAGGACATGGCGGCAATCATGGATAATACCCTGTCAGCGGTATTAGCCAGACTGCCTGAATTCAGAGGAAAGCGCAATAGCTCTGGGGTTAGACGTAATACAGAGCACGCAGATGTTTTAAGGCCCATGTCTGATACTGCGTCACAATATGCAGAAGCTGAGGAAGAGCTTCAGTCTGTGGGTGACGTCTCTGACTCGGGGAAACCTGATTCAGATATGTCTACTTTTAAATTTAAGCTTGAGAACCTCCGGGTGTTGCTTGGAGAGGTTTTAGCTGCTCTGAATGACTGTGACACAATTGCAGTGCCAGAGAAATTGTGTAGACTGGATAAATACTACGCGGTGCCGGTGTGTACTGACGTTTTTCCAATACCTAAAAGGTTTACAGAAATTATTACTAAGGAGTGGGACAGACCCGGTATGCCGTTTCCCCCCCCCCCTCCTATTTTTAGAAAAATGTTTCCAATAGACGCCACCACACGGGACTTATGGCAGACGGTCCGTAAGGTGGAGGGAGCAGTTTCTACTTTAGCAAAGCGTACCACTATCCCTGTCGAGGACAGTTGTGCTTTTCAGATCCAATGGATAAAAAATTAGAAGGTTACCTTAAGAAAATGTTTATTCAACAAGGTTTTATCCTGCAGCCCCTTGCATGCATTGCTCCTGTCACTGCTGCTGCGGCGTTCTGGTTTGAGTCTCTGGAAGAGGCCTTTCAGACAGCTACTCCATTGACTGAAATACTTGACAAGCTTAGAACACTTAAGCTAGCTAATTCTTTTGTTTCTGATGCCATTGTTCATTTGACTAAACTAACGGCTAAGAATTCTGGATTCGCCATCCAGGCGCGTAGGGCGCTATGGCTTAAATCTTGGTCAGCTGACGTGACTTCAAAGTCTAAATTACTTAACATTCCCTTCAAGGGGCAGACCCTATTCGGGCCTGGTTTGAAGGAAATTATTGCTGACATTACTGGAGGTAAGGGTCATACCCTTCCTCAGGACAGGGCCAAATCAAGGGCCAAACAGTCTAATTTTCGTGCCTTTCGAAACTTCAAGACAGGTGCAGCATCAACTTCCTCTGCTACAAAACAAGAGGGAACTTTTGCGCAATCCAAGCCGGCCTGGAAATCTAACCAGGCCTGGGGCAAAGGCAAGCAGGCCAGAAAGCCTGCTGCTGCCTCTAAGACAGCATGAAGGAACGGCCCCCTATCCGGCAATGGATCTAGTAGGGGGCAGACTTTCTCTCTTCGCCCAGGCATGGGCAAGAGATGTTCAGGATCCCTGGGCGTTGGAGATCATATCTCAGGGATATCTTCTGGACTTCAAAGCTTCCCCCCCACAAGGGAGATTTCACCTTTCGAGATTATCTGTAAACCAGATAAAGAAAGAGGCATTCTTACGCTGTGTGCAAGACCTCCTAATAATGGGAGTGATCCATCCAGTTCCACAGATGGAACAAGGACAGGGATTTTATTCAAATCTGTTTGTGGTTCCCAAAAAAGAGGGAACCTTCAGACCAATTTTGGATCTAAAGATCTTAAACAAATTCCTCAGAGTTCCATCGTTCAAAATGGAAACTATTCGGACAATCCTACCTATGATCCAGGAGGGTCAGTACATGACCACAGTGGATTTGAAGGATGCTTACCTTCACATACCGATTCACAAAGATTATCATCGGTTCCTAAGGTTTGCCTTTCTAGACAGGCATTACCAGTTTGTGGCTCTTCCCTTCGGGTTAGCTACAGCCCCAATCATTTTTACAAAGGTTCTGGGGTCTCTTCTGGCGGTCCTAAGACCACGGGGCATAGCAGTGGCCCCTTATCTAGACGACATCCTGATACAGGCGTCAAACATCCAAATTGCCAAATCTCATACGGACATAGTGTTGGCATTTCTGAGGTCGCATGAGATCAAGAGACCAGAGATTCTCTTCTCTGGTGGCTATCTCGGGTCCATCTGTCCAAAGGTATGACCTTTCGCAGGCCAGATTGGACAATTGTAACAACAGATGCCAACCTTCTAGGTTGGGGTGCAGTCTGGAATTCCCTGAAGGCTCAGGGATCGTGGACTCAGGAGGAGAAACTCCTCCCAATAAATATTCTGGAGTTAAGAGCAATATTCAATGCTCTTCTAGCTTGGCCTCAGTTAGCAACCCTGAGGTTCATCAGATTTCAGTCGGACAACATCACGACTGTGGCTTACATAAACCATCAAGGGGGGACCAGGAGCTCCCTAGCGATGTTAGAAGTCTCCAAGATAATTCGCTGGGCAGAGACTCACTCTTGCCATCTATCAGCGATCCATATCCCAGGTGTAGAGAACTGGGAGGCGGATTTTCTAAGTCGTAAGACTTTTCATCCGGGGGAGTGGGAACTCCATCCGGAGGTGTTTGCTCAATTGGTTCATCGTTGGGGCACACCAGAATTGGATCTCATGGCGTCTCGCCAGAACGCCAAGCTTCCTTGTTACGGATCCAGGTCCAGGGACCCAGAAGCGACGCTGATAGATGCTCTAGCAGCACCGTGGTTCTTCAACCTGGCTTATGTGTTTCCACCGTTTCGACTGATTGGCAAAATCAAACAGGAGAGAGCATCGGTGATCTTGATCGCGCCTGCGTGGCCACGCAGGACCTGGTATGCAGACCTGGTGGACATGTCATCCTTTCCACCTTGGCCTCTGCCTCTGAGACAAGACCTTCTACTACAAGGTACTTTCAATCATCCAAATCTAATTTCTCTGAGACTGACTGCCTGGAGATTGAACGCTTGATTTTATCAAGGCGTGGCTTCTCCGAGTCAGTCATTGATACCTTAATACAGGCACGAAAGCCTGTAACCAGGAAAATCTACCATAAGATATGGTGTAAATATCTTCATTGGTGTGAATCCAAGAATTACTCATGGAGTAAGGTTAGGATTCCTAGGATATTGTCCTTTCTCCAAGAGGGTTTGGATAAAGGATTATCAGCTAGTTCTTTAAAGGGACAGATTTCTGCTCTGTCTATCCTTTTGCACAAGCATCTGGCAGAGGTTCCAGACGTCCAGGCTTTGGTTAGAATTAAGCCTGTGTTTAAACCTGTTGCTCCTCCATGGAGCTTAAACTTGGTTCTTAAGGTTCTTCAAGGAGTTCCGTTTGAACCCCTTCATTCCATTGATATCAAACTTTTATCTTGGAAAGTTCTGTTTTTGATGGCTATTTCCTCGGCTCGTAGAGTCTCTGAGTTATCAGCTTTACAATGTGATTCTCCTTATCTGATTTTCCATACAGATAAAGTAGTTCTGCGTACAAAACCTGGGTTTTTACCTAAGGTAGTTTCCAACAAGAATATCAATCAAGAGATTGTTGTTCCATCATTGTGTCCTAATCCTTCTTCAAAGAAGGAACGTCTTTTACATAATTTGGACGTAGTCCGTGCTTTAAAGTTTTACTTACAAGCGACTAAAGATTTTCGTCAAACATCTTCCCCGATTGTTGTTTACTCTGGACAGAGGAGAGGTCAAAAGGCTTCGGCAACCTCTCTTTCTTTTTGGCTTCGGAGCGTAATACGCTTAGCCTATGAGACTGCTGGACAGCAGCCCCCTGAAAGGATTACAGCTCATTCTACTAGAGCTGTGGCTTCCACCTGGGCCTTTAAAAATGAGGCTTCTGTTGAACAGATTTGCAAAGCGGTGACTTGGTCTTCGCTTCATACCTTTTCAAAATTTTACAAATTTGATACTTTTGCTTCTTCGGAGGCTATTTTTGGGAGTAATACAGGCAGTGGTCCCTTCCGTTTAGGTACCTGCCTTGTCCCTCCCTTCATCCGTGTACTTTAGCTTTGGTATTGGTATCCCACAAGTAATGGATGATCCGTGGAATCGATACACCTAACAAGAGAAAACATAATTTATGCTTACCTGATAAATTTATTTCTCTTGTGGTGTATCCAGTCCACGGCCCGCCCTGTCCTTTTAAGGCAGGTCTAAATTTTAAACTACAGTCACCACTGCACCCTATGGTTTCTCCTTTCTCGGCTAGTTTAGGTCGAATGACTGGATATGGCAGTTAGGGGAGGAGCTATATAGCAGCTCTGCTGTGGGTGATCCTCTTGCAACTTCCTGTTGGGAAGGATAATATCCCACAAGTAATGGATGATCCGTGGACTGGATACACCACAAGAGAAATAAATTTATCAGGTAAGTATAAATTATGTTTCTTTCATGTAATTAGCAAGAGTCCATGAGCTAGTGACGTATGGGATATACATTCCTACCAGGAGGGGCAAAGTTTCCCAAACCTCAAAATGCCTATAAATACACCCCTCACCACACCCACAAATCAGTTTTACAAACTTTGCCTCCTATGGAGGTGGTGAAGTAAGTTTGTGCTAGATTCTACGTTGATATGCGCTCCGCAGCAGGTTGGAGCCCGGTTTTCCTCTCAGCGTGCAGTGAATATCAGAGGGATGTGAGGAGAGTATTGCCTATTTGAATTCAATGATCTCCTTCTACGGGGTCTATTTCATAGGTTCTCTGTTATCGGTCGTAGAGATTCATCTCTTACCTCCCTTTTCAGATCGACGATATACTCTTATATATATACCATTACCTCTGCTGATTTTCGTTTCAGTACTGGTTTGGCTTTCTACAACATGTAGATGAGTGTCCTGGGGTAAGTAAGTCTTATTTTCTGTGACACTCTAAGCTATGGTTGGGCACTTTTTTATAAAGTTCTAAATATATGTATTCAAACATTTATTTGCCTTGACTCAGGATGTTCAACATTCCTTATTTCAGACAGTCAGTTTCATATTTGGGATAATGCATATGATTAAATCAATTTTTTCTTACCTTAAAATTTGACTTTTTCCCTGTGGGCTGTTAGGCTCGCGGGGGCTGAAAATGCTTCATTTTATTGCGTCATTCTTGGTGCGGACTTTTTTGGCGCAAATTTTTTTTTTCTGTTTCCGGCGTCATACGTGTCGCCGGAAGTTGCGTCATTTTTGACGTTCTTTTGCGCCAAAAGTGTCGGCGTTCCGGATGTGGCGTCATTTTTGGCGCCAAAAGCATTTAGGCGCCAAATAATGTGGGCGTCTTTTTTGGCGCTAAAAAAATATGGGCATCACTATTGTCTCCACATTATTTAAGTCTCATTATTTATTGCTTCTGGTTGCTAGAAGCTTGTTCACTGGCATTATTTTCCCATTCCTGAAACTGTCATTTAAGGAATTTGATCAATTTTGCTTTATATGTTGTTTTTTCTATTACATATTGCAAGATGTCTCCGTTTGTCCCTGAGTCAGAAGCCACTTCTGGAAAAATGCTTAACTGAGTTTCAGTTCTACCAAAGCTAAGTTCATTTTTTTTAAATGTTATAAATGTTTATCTTTAGCTATGGTTTGTAATATACTTTTACATGCAGATTCCATTAGTATTTATGCTTTATACATTTCCATTCTTAAGTACAAGAAATGTTTAGAAGATTTATAAGAAATATTTTTTCTGATTAAGGCTTTGTCTGACTTCGTGCCTTCTAATACAATTTTTAGGTCTTTTTCACTTCTTTTTTAATTATTGAAGTTTCAAATGACCAACAACATACTGATTTATCCTTCTCTGATGATGTTTTTTTCTCTTTCAGAAATTCTTTTCATCAGATATTGACACTAACAAATCTACTTTTTTATATAATTTTTTTATTATTAAAGTACATTTGTTCTTTGTTAAAGAGGTGTTGATTATTTTGGATATTAAGGTAACTAGTTCTTTAAAACTAGCTGACACTATTTCTGCCTTTTTATTCTTCTGTGATTTCAGAGGTTTTCTTTCCAATTCCCCATACTAGGGAATGGAATAGGCTGAGAATTTTCTTTTATTTTAGGCTATATTCTTTGTCAGCAGTTAAATTTAATTTGGAGGGTTCTCCAATTTATTGGAGCTATCTCTACTCCTACTAATTATGCTATTGTTTTTATAGCAAAATAGTATTTATTTTCCTTTATATAGTTATATCTTATTTATGGAAAATTATTTAGTTTCAGGTACTTTTCTTGGTCCTGTGATATTGCAATTGCTTCATTTTTCTGTTTACTTTAAGATCAAGTATCAGATTATGATTTATTTTAGCATTGTTAAAGGGACAACATTTACTAGACTAGGTGCTGTTGCATTTGTCTTGTTTTGCATTTTGCAAGTCCTCTGTTTTGACTGGTCCTTTAAACTGGACTATCATACTAATGATTTCATTTGTGTCTTCATTTTATTGAATATATTCGCAAATGAGGGTTAATCTATGTCTTTAGCTATTTTAGCTAGAAGAATTTTGTGATTTTTAAAAAAAAAAAAAAAAAAAAAAAAAAAATAAAATCCATATTTCTTTTGTCCTAAGATAATCAATTATATTTGGATTCAATTCTTAAACTGTTACTATGGGCTTCAAGATTGAGTTCTAAGACTAAACTTTAAGCTTATACTAGTTTGGTTGTTCTTATTAAGGAACGAATTCCTGAGTTCTTTCCCAAGTAACATGTTTATAATTGGGGTTCGAAATCAGCTCCCTAATATTGCGATGTACGTGCCGTATTCCAGCTTGGCTGGTAAGGGGCAGGTTAAGACTTCTTTGAAATTTATTTGGTTCTATTCTGTCCAAATTTATTTGATTTTATTCCAGTAAGGCTAACACTTTCTTTCAGTGTGTTTCTGTCCTATATATTTTGGATACTGTTGAAGCATGGCTGGGTACCCATGGGGTTCAAGCGCTGCTCAGACCTGGAATCTTCTGGGGTATTTCTTCCAGTTCTTTTTTCTAGGAACTGGGTTTTGGAGTTTTATTCAAACTATTCTGCCTTTTTATGGTCATTAATAGCATTATTTGTTTTCATTAGATACAATAAATGCTTATTCTTCATTTTTCTGTTTTCAGATTATTTCCTGTGGATGCGGAATCTCATATGTTTCACTTGCTCTTCAGGACATAGTTAGAGGATCTTTTTTTCAAAAGCTCTTGATTCCTCACGCAAGGGTCACCTTTTTTAGGTTTCCAGATGGTTTATGTCACTATCTTTGTCTCTATCAGACATTGGGTTCCGTCTGTCGGTACCTTTAGTCTCTATTATTTCCTTCAGTTGCTATATATGCATAGAAGTTTTAACAGCATTGGATTCAATTCCCTTTGCTCATTTTCAATGGAAAGATCCTTTCCAGCTTTTTATGAGTGTTGTTTCTTCAAGAACATGGTTGGAGGATCAATTAACCAAAAAGTTTGTTGATTCCTCAGACAAGAGTAACCTTTTTTAGATTTCCGGATAGATTCAGTGTCCATGACTCTGTTTCTGTTGGATTAGAGACGTCTGAAATTGGTTTCAGCTTATCGAAACCTTCAGTCTCAATCATTCCCTTCGGTAGCCTTATGCATGGAAATTCTAGGTTCTTATGACTGCTGCATTGGACGTGTTCCCCTTTGCTCATTTTCACATGCGACTTCTTCAGCTCTGTATGCTGAACCAGTGGTGCCGGGATTATACAAAGATATCTCATTTAATATCTTTAAAGCCGATTGCTCGACACCCTCTGACGTGGTACAGACCACCATCGTTTAGTTCAGGGGGCTTCTTTTTTTCTTCCAACCTAGACTGTGATCTCAACAGATGCAAGTCTGACAGGTTGGGGAGCTGTATGGGGGTTTCTGACAGCACAAAGGGTTTGGGAAATCTCAGGAGGTGAGATTACCAATCAATATTTTGGAACTCCGTGCAATTTCAGAGCTCTTCAGTCATGGCCTCTTCTAAAGAGAGAATCGTTCATTTGTTTTCAGACAGACAATGTCACAACTGTGGCATATATCAATCATCAAGGAGGGACTCACAGTCCTCTGGCTATGAAATAAGTATCTTGAATACTGGTATGGGCGGAATCCAGCTCCTGTCTAATCTCTGCGGTTCATATCCCAGGTATAGACAATTGGGAAGCGGATTATCTCAGTCGCCAAACGTTACATCCGGGCGAATGGTCTCTTCACCCAGAGGTATTTCTTCAGATTGTTCAAATGTGGGGACTTCCAGAAATAGATCTGATGGCTTCTCATCTACACAAGAAACTTCCCAGGTATCTGTCCAGATCCAGGGATCCTCAGGCGGAAGCAGTGGATGCATTGTCACTTCCTTGGAAGTATCATCCTGCCTATATCTTTCCGCCTCTAGTTCTTCTTCCAAGAGTAAATCTCCAAGATTCTGAAGGAATGCTCGTTTGTTCTGCTGGTGGCTCCAGCATGGCCTCACAGGTTTTGGTATGCGGATCTTGTCCGCATGGCTTCTTGCCAACCGTGGACTCTTCCGTTAAGACCAGACCTTCTGTCACAAGGTCCTTTTTTACCATCAGGATCTCAACTCCTTAAATTTAAAGGTATGGAGATTGAACGCTTGATTCTTAGTCAAAGAGGTTTCTCTGACTCTGTGATTAATACTATGTTACAGGCTCGTAGATCTGTATCTAGGAAGATATATTATCGAGTCTGGAAGACTTAGATTTCTTGGTGTCTTTCTCATCTTTTTTCCTGGCATTCTTTTAGAATTCCAAGAATTTTACAGTTTCTTCAGGATGGTTTGGATAAAGGTTTGTCTGCAAGTTCCTTGAAAGGACAAATCTCTGCTCTTTCTGTTCTTTTTCACAGAAGGATTGCTATTCTTCCTGATATTCATTGTTTTTATACAAGCTTTGGTTCGTATAAAACCTGTTATTAAGTCAATTTCTCCTCCTTGGAGTTTGATTTTGGTTCTGGGGGCTCTTCAAGCTCCTCCGTTTGAACCTATGCATTCACTGGACATTAAATTACTTTCTTGGAAAGTTTTGTTTCTTTTGGCCATCTCTTCTGCTAGAAGAGTTTCTGAATTATCTGCTCTTTTCTTGTGAGTCTCCTTTTCTGATTTTTCATCAGGATAAGGCGGTGTTGCGAACTTCTTTTAAATTTTTACCTAAGGTTGTGAATTCTAACAACATTAGTAGAGAAATTGTGGTTCCTTCATTATGTCCTAATCCTAAGAATTCTAAGGAGAGATCATTGCATTCTTTCGATGTTGTTAGAGCTTTGAAATATTATGTTGAAACTACTAAGAATTTCCGAAAGACTTCTAGTCTATTTGTTATCTTTTCCGGTTCTGGAAAGGTCAGAAGGCCTCTGCCATTTCTTTGGCATCTTGGTTGAAATCTTTAATTCATCATGCTTATGTCGAGTCGGGTAAATCTCCGCCTCAAAGGATTACAGCTCATTCTACTAGGTCAGTTTCTACTTCCTGGGTGTTTAGGAATGAAGCTTCGATTGATCAGATTTGCAAAGCGGCAACTTGGTCTTCTTTGCATACTTTTACTAAATTCTACCATTTTGATGTGTTTTCTTCTTCTGAAGCAGTTTTTGGTAGAAAAAATACTTCAGGCAGCTGTTTCAGTTTGATTCTTCTGCTTATAATTTCAGTTTTCTTCATTATAAGATTTAAACTTTATTTTGGGTGTGGATTATTTTTCAGCGGAATTGGCTGTCTTTATTTTATCCCTCCCTCTCTAGTGACTCTTGCGTGGAAGATCCACATCTTGGGTAGTCATTATCCCATACGTCACTAGCTCATGGACTCTTGCTAATTACATGAAAGAAAACATAATTTATGTAAGAACTTACCTGATAAATTCAATTCTTTCATATTAGCAAGAGTCCATGAGGCCCACCCTTTTTTTGTGGTGGTTATGATTTTTTTATAAAGCACAATTATCCCAATTCCTTGTTTTTTATGCTTTCGTACTTTTTTCTTATCACCCCACTTCTTGGCTATGCGTTAAACTGATTTGTGGGTGTGGTGAGGGGTGTATTTATAGGCATTTTGAGGTTTGGGAAACTTTGCCCCTCCTGGTAGGAATGTATATCCCATACGTCACTAGCTCATGGACTCTTGCTAATATGAAAAAAATGAATTATCAGGTAAGTTCTTACATAAATTATGTTTTTTTTTAAGTTCAATTAATTATAAATGCCCTCTTATTTTGCTGGATAAAAATGTAGCATTATATGGGGACTTCCGGTGGCGGTCAAGTACGGCCACAATATTGTGAGCTGCTCCAGAGCTCAGATTTTACTGTTCATCATCTGAGGTATCGTGCATGTTTTGTGGTCGAGCCTGCAGATATAAAGTTGGCAAACACTGCTAAACATTTAAAAACCAATCTGACATCTACCAGCCGCTATATACCGGACCCCTCCGGTAGAGATCCTTTCTGTTGTAGCACAGTATCAATGTGTACTGTATTCCACTAATCGCAAGTTTTTAATCATATTTTTTTGTGAAATAGCTACTTCTGAGAATACCTCACAAGACACGATGTGCACAGTAATGGAGGAACATTTTGCTGGACTGCACCGACTAATGTATCGATGCTTTTTCACACCACAAGGTCAATGCAAGTACAGTTTTGATGAATAGTCGGATAGTGTGAGGAGATCACATGCTGCTTCACTGCAGACACAACAAGAGGTCGGTATAAAAGTGATTTCCCCTGCCGTGGAATATACAGGGCAAGATTATTGCATACAGGAAATTGTGGCCCCAAAAACTGATCGATCGGATTATAAGAAGAACATGAGCAGGAAGATTGTAGTACTAGGGAGTTGTCTGGGGGCTGGTCCACCTAGTGTTCCTCACTTTGTGTCTGTCTGCAACACTGACATGGGATTAAAGAAGAAAGCACTGAACGAGATGCATAATGTAGACTTGATCAATCTTTTGGCTTTATAAAAGAAAATTTAATGCAGCTTTCACTTCCTTCTACTTTAGTGTTGGTGAGATCTAAAGCCCAGGTTATCACCAGGTCTCCTAACGCAGTGATAAGCTTTGTATTACATGATGAAGATATCACATCATGGTCTGTACCATCTATTCTGTTTATGAGACCCTTCTGCCTAGATGTGAGACACGGATGTAATGTCATGCAGTGCCGCTCTAGCCGTTGCTAGGGAGTGCGGCATCTCCTTCCCTGCTCGTTGCCAGGGGCTGTGTCGGGTCTGGATGCGTGCGGCACTGACGTCATCGCCGCACACTCCTCTCTCTCTGATCCCGGTCCTGACGCCTCTGGTGCGAATCCTGCGCCATTGTAAAATACGCTTGAATCCTGCATCGTATTTGTCACGAGATTGATCCGCCGTAGTTATCAAAGCATCAAGATCGTCAAAGGTTGAAATTTGTGACATAATATATGCTCCCGCGATCTCAATCCGATGCAGATCGATGCTTGCATCATTAGAGATGTTTCGAATTCAGATTCGAATCTATTTGAGCCTTTTCCAAATTTATTTAACATTTAATAGGTACGCTCACGTCTATTCCGATGCAGCGTACCTAGTTTTCAATCCGCCTCCTTGAGGCCGCGGATGCCATAGAACTCAATGGGAGTCAGAAAGCTTATGTTCGATGCTGCAAGAGAATGAAGCATATTACATAATAAAAGTAAATTAGAAACTTTTGGACCATAAAAAGGTACACGAGGAAGACCAGTATAAGCTTGCATTCTCCTTCCAAAAATGTCCAATATGGGTTATACTAAGGCATGAAGCAGGCACTGTGTGAGACTAACATTTAAACTATTTTAAAAAGAAAGAGTAAAATGTTTTTATTAGGCTTTATTTTCTGACACATATTTACTTGATAAAACAATACAAATTTAAACTGAAAGTAAGGCTGAATGTTTTATTTCAGCAGCTTGTTCATTTCCCCTTTGCTTTAAAATAAAACGATGCAACATTTTAAACTGTCAGGTTTGAAAAAACTGTTATTTCTGGTATTCAGTGTACCAGGAAGCTATTTTTA
This sequence comes from Bombina bombina, assembly GCF_027579735.1. Classification (NCBI taxonomy): domain Eukaryota; kingdom Metazoa; phylum Chordata; class Amphibia; order Anura; family Bombinatoridae; genus Bombina; species Bombina bombina. Next base: position 802,786,772 of record NC_069504.1, read on the forward strand.
GTGCCTCTCTGTGTCGCAGCTGTAATTTGAGCTCGGCAGTTGCGGTCACATGACCGGCTTCACTTCATAACGTTTCTGAGGAAAAAGTAGTTTTTCTCCATTTCTGGGTAATCCAGTCTTAATTGGTAGCGGTAAGGCACCTCAGTAATTGTGGTGTGGGGTTGCCTGAGGGCTATTTAAGAAGTTTATCTGATGTTTATTAAATGTTTTTTCTTAACTTTTCTCACATAATTTTAGCTGGGGGTCGACCCTAATTTGGGATAAAATTTAAAGTGATTTTTTTTCCCTTGGCTTATTTCAATTGAATATTAAAATCTTTTAAACTTATCTGTACAAGTTTATTTACTGTTTCACAACATGTCTGATGTGGAGCAAGAGCCTGCTCTCATGAATTCATGCTTATTTTCCTTAGATGCACAATTTGAAGCTCCTGTGCAATTTTGTTCTTCATGTGTCAAGAAAACCTTGCAAAATAAAGGTACAATTTTTTAGCCTAATGTCTCTCAGGATGATGCTGTTAAAATAATACCTCAGCTTTCTCCTGCTACGTCCCAAGCCTCAATAGCGTCACATGCAGTGTCCTGCAGTCTCTCTATAACTCCTAGTGGAGTTTATTTAAAAGCAGAAATTGCTGCCAAGATATCTTCAGCGGTATCTGCGGCATTAGCTGCCATTCCCAGATTACAGGGAAAACACAAGAGTAAATTAAAAAATTCAGAAAGTAAGGTGTCTGTCCTCAGTTCTGCTTCCCAAGTTGCCCTTTCTCATAAGTCCAATGAGGAAGATTACATCAGGACCTTCTGAGGGTGAAATCTCAGATTCGGACAGTATAATTCCTTCTTCTGAGACTGAGGTGGAATCCTTCAGATTTAAGCTTGAACACCTTTGTGTATTGTTAAAGGAGATTTTAGCTAGTGTTCTTAGGCACCATAATAGGTTCTCTATTGATGAAGATTTTTCTGACAGAGGCCAGGAAAAACAAAATAATTTCCTCTTGCCTCTCTCTTCAAGCTTCTGCTCATCCTTCAGTGGCTCAATGTATGGAGGTAATCGGTCTGATAGTGGCTTCCATGGACATCATTGCTTTTGCTCGATTCCATATGTGAGCTCCTTGGTTGTGCATGCTCAGACAATGGAATGGCGACCATGCTGATCTATCTCAGAGAATAGAGTTAGATCAGTCTGGAGCTTGTTAAAAGCTCAGGGCCTTTGGAGTCGAGAGGAGTCTGCTCTTCCCATCAACATCTTGGAGTTGAGGGTGATTTGCAATTCTCTATTGGCTTGGCCTCAGTTGTCCTCAGCCCAGTTTATCAGGTTCCAGTCAGACAACATAACCTCTTTGGCTTACATGAATCACCACGGAGGAACTCAGAGTTCCTAAGCCATGAAGGCGGTTACTCTGATTCTTCAGTGGGCTGAGACCCACAATTGCTGTCTATCTGCCATCCACATTCCAGGAGTAGACAACTGGGAAGCGGATTTTCTAAACAGACAGACTTTTCATCCCGGGGAGTGGGAACTCCATCTGGAGGTGTTTTCCAGCTTAGTCCTCAAATGGGGGGTGCCGGACTTAGATCTGATGGCGTACCATCAGAACGCCAAGCTTCCAAGGTACGGTTCAAGGTCAAGAGATCCGCAGACCGTTCTGATAGATGCTCTGGATCTTCCTTGGATTTTCAGGTTGACATACCTGTTTCCTCTGTTTGCTCTCCTTCCACGAGTCATTGCTCGTATCAAACAGGAGAGGGCATCAGTGATTCTAATAGCCCCTGCGTGGCCTCGCAGGATTTGGTTTGCAGACTAAGTGGAAATGTCATCTCTCCCACTTTGGAGACTACCTCTGAGGAAGGACCTCATGATTTAGGGTCCCTTCCTTCATCCAAATCGCCTGCGCATCAGGCGTATATTCTGAGTCCAGCAACCTCCAATTGTTAAAATTATAGCTCTATATGAGCGATTTATAGCGGTTCTTTGGTCACCACTCAGACTTTTGCTTGCTTTTGTGGCTGCATCATCTTTAGATTAATTTGTTGTGAGGTCAATCCTCTTTTTTTAGGTAATTGTTCCTGTGTGCAGCTCACTATCAAACCTTAGCGCATCAGTCTTTGTGGTTCCCATATTTGATTGGTATAACAAGTGGCGGCTTGTGGTTGCTGGTTCTCAATATTTTCCATTTTTAATGCATACACTGCAGCTTACACTTTTGAATAGTATCCATTAAATGTTATGTTTTACTCATTTTCCTGAGTTGGTGTTTTCCCCTGCCCCTATGTAATGGACTGACTATTATATACTGTTTGAGTGCTCTAGATTTGTCCATATTTTCTTTTCTCTGTTTTTGCCTCAACTTCAAGCTACCCAGATACGAGTCGCGGTCCAGGGATCCCCAGGCAGAACTGATAGATGCCTTAGGAGTGCCTTGGGGATTCAACCTAGTCTACATATTTCCACCGTTACCACTTCTACCTCAAGTAGTGGCCCACATCAAGTAGGAGCAAGCATCAACTATTCTGATTGCTCTGTCATGGCAGCGGAGGACGTGGTTTGCGGATCTGGTAGGGATGTCATTGTCTCCTCCATGGAGGTTGTCCTGCTGGTACAGGGCCCCCTTTGTGCATCAAAATCTAGATACTCTGAGGCTGACTGCGTGGAGATTGAACTCTTAGGGGCATATGTATCAAGCTCCGAACAGAGCTTGATGCCCTGTGTTTCTGGTGAGCCTGCAGGCTCGCCAGAAACAGCAGTTATGAAGCAGCAGTCACAAAGACCGCTGCTCCATACACATCGCCGGAAATCAACCCGATCGAGTACAACCTGGTGGCCCATTGGCCGCAAGTCTGCAGGGGGCGATGTTGCACCAGCAGCTCTTGTGAGCTGCTGGTGCAATGCTGAATACGCCGAGCATATTGCTCGCCGTATTCAGCGATGTCTGGCGGACTTGATCCGCACTGTCGGATCAGGTCCGCCAGAATTTGATAACTAGAGGAAGTCGGTCACCCAATGCATCTATCATAAGGTGTGGAGGACCTACTTACTCTGGTGTGAGACTCGTGGATATCCCTGGCATAAGGTCAGGATATCCAGGATCCTTACCTTCGTCCAGGAAGGTTTGGAGAAGGGACTCACCAGTTCCTTAAAGGGACAGATTTCGGCTTTGTGTTGTTACACAAGAAGCTCGCTGAGCTTCCTGATATACAGTCTTTTGTTCAGGCTCTATCCAGGATCAGGCCTGTATTTAGACTTTCTGCTCCTGCTTGGAGTTTGAATCTGGTTGTTAGGGTTTTGCAGACGGCTCCATTTGAGCCTATGCTTCTCTTGACATTAAAGTAATGTCTTGGAAGGTTATTTTTCTACTGGCTATTGCTTCGGCACACAGAGTCTCTGAGTTGACGGCCTTGCAATGTGAGCCTCCTTACCTGGTTTTTCATTGCCGATAAGGCTGTCCTTCACACTGGGTTGGGATTTTTCCCTAAGGTTGTGTCTGATTGCAACATCAATCAGGAGATTGTAGTTCCTTCCTTGTGTCCTAAACCTTCTTCTTCGAAGGAACGATTACTTCATAACTTGGATGTGGTTCGAGCTTTGAAATTCTATCTTCAGGCTACGAAGGATTTCAGACAGACTTCAGCATTGTTTGTTGTCTATTCAGGGGAAGCGCAAAGGGCAGAAGGCTTCTTCCACTTCCCTATCTTTTTGGCTGAGTAGCATGATTCGCTTGGCTTATGAAACAGCGGACATAAGCCACCTTAGAGGATTACGGCTCACTCAAATAGAGCTGTGACTTCTTCTTGGGCCTTCAAGAATGAGGCTTCTATGGAGCAAATTTGTAAGGTGGCTACCTGGTCCTCCTTACATACTTTTTCAAAGTTCTACAAACTTGACGTTTTTGCTTTGGCTGAAGCAGCTTTTGGGAGAAAGGTTTTGCAGGCTGTGGTGCCCTCAGAATAGGGTCTGCCTCTTCTTTACCCTCCCGTTTTCATTCAGTGTCCTCTAGAGCTTGGGTATTTGTTTCCCACAAGTAATGAGTGAAGACGTGGACTCTTCTCGTATTAAGATGGAAAACATAAATTATGCTTACCTGATAATTTAATTTCCATCTGTACGAGGAGAGTCCATGGCTCCCACCCAGTTCTCCGTTGGGCGGACCTAAATTTCTTTTGTTTTTCTTCTGGCACCATTTATACCCTGATATTTCTCCTACTGTTCCTTGTTCCCTTGGCAGAATGACTGGGGGATGAGGGGTGTGGGGAAGGTATTTAAGCCTTTGGCTGGGGTATCTTTGCCTCCGCCTGGTGGCCTGGTTCTGTATTTCCCACAAGTAATGAATGAAGCCGTGGACTCTCCTCGTACAGATGGAAATGAAATTATCAGGTAAGCATAATTTGTATTATAGTGATAGTTGAGTGCCATTGGGCTAGCACAGCTATTGGATAAGAGGTGGAAATGTCAGATCATGGAAAAAAATAGCTTTGCAATGGGCAACCAGGGAGGTATTGTAATCAAAAGGCGAAGGAAATAAAAATACGTTATAGCGCATATGCACTTCCAAATGATGAATTAATGTCCATTTAATGTATTGCATAGCTTCAGGCTAGCTTTTCAAGAACATTAACATTTACTATAACTCTAAAGTTACATTTGGATGAATATATATCTTAGTAGAAGATTCACTGAAAATTATTTGATACATACTTGTCTTAAAAATAATTGGAAAATGTTAAGTTGATATATTTTAAACTGATATATTTTATAATTTATCACAATGGTAAGTTCTAGTTTCTCCTCTAAATATGTGATGTATGCATATATATATATATATATATATATATATATATATAAACTTTTAGAATTATGGGGAAGCAAAAAGTGAGATAAAAATACTCCACTAGGAACAAAATGTAGAGGGAATAACTAATTGTGTAGTGTTTTGAATCACTGTATTAATCCTAGCTAAGCTTAAAAGCTGTGTACAAAGCAATGGTATGGCTAAAAGGGAATCTGCCTTTAAGCAGATTTAAGTAAAAAGGTGGACCTTATTTGCATATATTACCCAGAATCACTTGCTGCATTGGAAACAATGTATCTAGAGGTTTCCTCTGGGATGAACAAGTTTTTAGATTTGTTAATGGGCAATATGTAGATAGATAGATAGATAGATAGATAGATAGATAGATAGATAGATAGATCAATAGATTGATAGATAGATATGTGTACTGAACAAATTGTGGGATGCTACAATATTCTTCTTTGGTGTATTTACATGTTTAATGTGCGCATACTAATTTTCACTGTGAAATGGAGTAATATAATACTGTATATATATATATATATATATATATATATATATATATATACTGTATATATATATATATATATATATATATATATATAGATAGATAGATAGATAGATAGATAGATAGATAGATAATATTCATGTTTAATTGTTTGCACTAACTTCTGTGCTTTCGTAGTTTTGTTCTCTGCTTCTCTATTTCACAGATATGGATTTAAAAACTACTGAATAAAATTGCAGTCATCTGTATGGCCAGCGCTAGCTTTACACTTCCCAACCCATGACCACTGAGTTGTATATTGGCCTCTGATATATCCCCTTAAGATGGTAGGTGCTATATGACACACATATTTCCATATTGCTTGTTCATGTCATATAAAAAAAATGATTTTACTTGATTTTGTGAATGTTTAATACTAAATGGTTCTATTTTTGACAAAGGAAAGAAATATGCTTTATTATCCAGGAGCACTTCTTGACAATTTCCTTTTCACAGCTCCCCTGGACTCTTATTCAAAGACATTGGGGTAGATTTATTAAATGTTGAGCGGACATGATTATGTCCGCTCAACATCTCAAAATGCAGACAGCATACACTGTCCTCATTTAGAATTGCACAAAGGTGGTAGACAGGTTAAGGAGCAGTGGTCTTATGACCGCTGCTTCATAACTTACGCTTCAGGCAAGCCTGAAACGATGGGCCTCATTGTAATGATTAATTACATCTTCAATAAAACTTAAAAAAAAATTAAAGATGGATTTTTACAAATATAGTATCATAATAAAAACTGGTGCTGTGTCTCATAAATATTGTACAAAAAAGAAATAAAACACAAACACACTTATAAGAAATCTTGTATAACTTCAAGAAGATAATTTACATATATAAACCATGGGTAACTTGATCAAATAGGAAAATAGGGGCGCTACATTTGAACTACATACAAAAGCATAAAGATAATGATATGGAGAGTCCACAACGTCATTCAATTACTAATGGGAATATCACTCATGGCAAGCAGGAGGAGGCAAAGAGCACCACAGCAAAGGTGTTAAGTGTCACTCCCCTACCCATAATCCCTAGTCATTCTCTTTGCCTCTGTCAATGTCGGAGGTGAAGTTTGATGTCTGAAGAAATGAATTCCTTTTTCGTGTACTTTTCCCTGCAAGCAAGGATTTGGGTTTAGCGTCAATCAACCAGATCGTATTCGATCAGGTTGATTTCTGTCTGCCGCCTTAGAGCAGGCAGACAGGTTATGGATCAGGTTGATTTCTGTCTGCCGCCTCAGAGCAGGCAGACAGGTTATGGAGCAGCAGTCTTTAGACCGTACGGAGCTTGATAAATTGACCCCTATGGGTTAATCTTCCATTTATTGGGAAGTTTTTCCTCTTTGGGCTAATTTTGTTGAAATACTTTATTTAGGGTTGCCACCCGTCCCTTAAAATACAGGACACTTATACGTTACACATGCTACAGGGTGTGCAGGGAGGAATATAAATAGTGCTGTCCAGAAACACAATACATGTTCCTCCCTGCACACCCTGCAGCATGTGTAACTCATAAGTATCCAAGAAAACATGGCTGAGGTGGCAACCCTAACTTTATTAGTATGTGTGTGTTTTATACAGGGATTTATGTATAAACTTAAAATTTGGCAGTTGGTTTTCTTTGCTTGCTTAGCTAGAACAGGCTAACTGACAAAGTTTAAAACCAGCTGCAGCTACTTGCATCTTATGTTGTAGGCAGAGGGAAACGCCCGCCTTTTACTTGTTGAGTAGTTTCCTCTCTTTGGCGGTCATTTGACTTCTCTCTGCTGTCAGATATTCACAGAGCGGAGCAGTGTCAATCTACTATACAATCGTTTTAGAGACTTCTGGCAGCCAAGTTGTGGTATTAAAAATTCTTAAAGTGACAGTGTATTTAAAAAATTTCTACAATTTGGGGAATTTTTATTTAGTATTATGGACATTGACCAAGGACTGTGCTTTTTGACAAATGCTTGTTATGCCTAGAGGCACAAATTGTATTGCCTATGCAATTCTGTGCTGCATGCTTAGCTAGAACAATTCAATTTAAAGATAAATTGTTGTCCTCTGAGGCCAATGTCTCTCAGGATGATGCTGTCCAGGCAATGCCACAGCTTTCTCCTCAAACAGTGCCCTGCAGTTCCTTTCAGCCTCCTGGAGGAGTTTATTTGTCTGCAGATTTTGCTGCACAGGTATCTTCTGCGGTATCTGTGGCATTATCTGCTTTTCTTATGCTGGGAAAATGCAAGAGGAAAATTAGACATTCAGATAGTAAGATTTCTGTTCCACCTACTGCTACGCAGGTTGCCCTCCCTTATAAGTCTGATGAGGAGGATACACCGGTAGCCTCTGAGGGGGAAATCTCAGATTCGGACAGTATTATTCCTTCATCTGATACTGAAGAAGTAAACTTCAGATTTAAGCTTGAACACCTTTGTGTACTGTTAAAGGCGGTATTGACTACTTTGGACGACTCCGATACTTCTGTTGTTGTCAACCCTAAGAAGTATAGTAAACTTAATAAATACTATGGTGTTCCTTCCTCTGTGGAAGTATTTCCTGTCCCAGACCGTGTGATGGAGTTTATTTCACAGGTATGGGAGAAGTCAGGGATTCCTTTCTCCCGTCTCCCCGTATTTAAAAAGATGTTTCTATTGCTGACTCCATTAAAGATTCTTGGCGCACAGTGCCTAAAGTAGAAGGGGTTATTTCTACTCTGGCTAAGAGAACTATGATCCCTATAGAGGATAGCTGCTCCTTTAAGGATCCCATGGATAAAAAGCTGGAAGCTTATTTAAAGAAGATGTATGTTCAGCAATGTCTTAAATGGCAACCTGCAGTTTGTATTGCCACAGTAGCAAGTGCAGCATCTTATTGGTGTGACGCTTTGTCTGAATCAATTTTAGTAGCGACTCCGTTGGAGGAGATACAAGATAGGATTAAGGCTCTGAAACTAGCCAATTCCTTTATTTCTGATGCTAACATGCAAATTATTAGACTGAGAGCCAAGATGTCTGGCTTCACTGTCCTAACCCGCAGGGCATTGTGGCTAAAATCTTGGCCAGCTGATGTTACCTCCAAGTCCAAGCTTCTGGCGCTTCCTTACAAGGGGAAGACCTTGTTTGGACCTGGTCTGGCAGAAATAATTTCTGATATTACGGGTGGAAAAGGGTCTTTTCTCCTGCAAGACAAGAAGAATAGACTCAAAGGACATCAAAGTAATTTCCGTTCCTTTCGTACTTCAAAGGGTCAAAAGTCTTCCTCTCCCTCTTCCAAGCAGGAGCAGTCCAAGTCTTCTTGAAAGCCCAATCAGTCTTGGAATAAGGGGAAGCAATCAAAGAAACCTTCAGCTGAGTCTAAGTCAGCATGAAGGGTCGGCCCCCGGTCCAGGTTCAGATCAAGTGGGGGGCAAACTTTCCCTGTTTTGTATAGCGTTGAGACGAGATGTCCCAGATCCTTGGGCTGTGGACATAGTTTCCCAGGGTTACAAAATACAATTTAAAACTTTCCCTCCCGGGGGCAGATTCCACCTCTCAAGATTACCTGCAGAACAGGTAAAAGAGAAGCATTCTTGAACTGCGTTCAGGACCTTTCCTCACTGGAGTGATTGTTCCAGTTACAGTAAGGGAACAGGGTCTAGGATTCTATTCAAATATGTTTGTGGTTCCCAAAAAAGAGGGAACTTTTTCACCAATTTTAGACCTAAAGTGCCTCTACAAGTTTCTCAGGGTACCGTCCTTCAAAATGGAAACCATTCATTCCATTCTTCCTTTGGTCCAAGAGGGTCAGTTCATGACAACCATAGACCTTAAGGACGCGTATCTTCATGTTCCCATCCACAGGGATCATCACAAATTCCTGAGATTTGCCTTTCTAGACAAACACTTTCAGTTTGTGGCTCTTCCGTTTGGCCTTGCCACAGCTCCCAGAATTTTCTCAAGATTCTGGAGGGGCTCTCTGGGCAGTGATCAGGTCTCAGGGGAATTACAGTGGCACCCATACCTGGACAAACTTATGGTTCAGGTGCCATCTTTTTCAACAAGCAAACTCTCATACAGAGATCTTGTTGTCTTTTCTACGTTCCCACTGTTGTAAAGTTAATCTGGAAAGAGTTCCCTTGTTTCAAGCTACAAGGGAGGTTTTCTTAGGGACCATAAAAGATTCCCTATCTATGAAAATTTTTCTGACGGAGGTCCGGAAAATCCAAAATTCTCTCCTCTTGCCCTCCTCCTCTTCAGTCTACTGTTCGGCCATCAGTGGCTCAATGTATGGAGGTAATTGGTCTGATGGTCGCTTCCATGGACATCATTCCCTTTGTTCGATTCCTATTAGAGAGCTCTTCAATTATGCATGCTCAGCACAATGAATGGAGACCCATTCAGATCATCTCAGAGGATAGATCTAGACCAGTCGACAAGAGACTCCTCTCCCATGGTGGCTTTCTCAGGACCATCTGTCTGAGGGCACATGCTTCCGTAGACCTTCCCTGGGTGATTGTGATCTCGGACATCAGCCTGCTAGGCTGGAGAGCAGTCTGGGACTCATTAAAGGCGCAGGGACTATGGACTCAGGAGGAGTCTGCTCTCCCCATAAACATCTTCGAGTTGAGAGCGATTTACAATGCTCTGATAGCTTGACCCTCAATTGTCCTTAGCCCCGGTTTATTAGGTTTCAGTCTGACAACATCACCTCAGTGGCTTACATCAACCACCAGGGAGGAACTCAGAGTTCCTTAGCCATGAAGGAGGTGGCATGGATTATTCAGTGGGCAGAAGCTCACAATTGTTGTCTATCTGCCATCCACATTTCTTGAGTGGACAACTGGGAAGCGGATTTCTTGAGCAGACAGACATTTTCATCCCGGGGAGTGGGCTATCCAATCGGAGGTGTTCTCCAGGTTAACCCTCCAAATGAGGGGTGCCGGTGTTGGATCTGATGGGTCTCGGCAGAACACCCAAGCTTCCAAAGGTACGTTTCAAGGTCAAGAGATCCTCAGGCCACTCTGATAGATGTTCTGGGGGTTCCTTAAGATTTCGGTCTAGCATACCTGATTCCTCCGTTTGTGCTCCTTCCACAAGTTATTGCTCATATCAAACAAGGGAGGAGCATCAGTAATTCTAATAGCTCCTGCATGGTCTCACAGGATATGGTATGCAGACCTAGTGAAGATGTCTTCTCAGCCACCTTGGAGGTTGTCTCTGAGGAAGGACCTTCTAAACTCAGGGTCCATTCCTCAATCCAAATCTCGTTTCTCTGAAGCTGACTGCTTGGAGATTGAACGCTTAGTTCTGTCCTAAGCATGGATCTTTCTGAGTCTGTCAATGAGACCATGATCCCGGGTTGCAAGCCTGTTACCCGAAAAATTTACTATAAGGTATGGCGTTAAATACCTTTATTGTGGTGTGAATCTAAGGGCTACTATTAGATTAGGGTCAGGATTACCTGGAATTTTGTCTTTTCTCCAGTAAGGTCTGGAGAAAGGGTTATCAGTTCAGTTCTCTGAAATGTCAGATTTTTGCATTATCTATTTTGTTACACAAGCATCTGGCGGAATGTGCCCGATGTTCAACTCTTTTTATCAGGCCCTGGTCAGAATCCATGCCTGTGTTTAAACCTGTTGCATCCTCCTTGTAGCCTTAATCTTCTTCTTAAAGTTTTGCAGCAGACTCGTTTGAGCCAATGCAATCCATAGATATAAGTTGCTATCTTGGAAGGTTTTGTTTCTTTTTGCTTTCTCTTCTGCTCAGAGTGTTTTGGAACTCTCGGCTTTGCAGTGTGATTTGCCTTACCTTATTTTTTTTATGAGGATAAAACGGTTCTTTAGTACTAAAATGGGGTTTCTTCCTAAAGTGGTTTCGGATAGAATATAATCAGGAAATTGTTGTTCCTTCTCTCTGCCCCCAATCCTTCTTCTCCTAAAGAACATCTGTTGCACAACTTGGAATGTTGTGCGTGCTCTAAAATTCTACCTACAGGCGACTAAGGATTTTCGCCAGTCTTCTGCTCTGTTTGTTTGTTTCTCAGGAAACCGTAAGGGTCAGAAGGCTACTTCTACTTCTCTTTCCCTCTGGTTGAGAAGTATGATTCCTTTTGCTTATGAGACTGCTGGGACAGCAGCCTCTTGAGAGAATTACAGTCACTTCCACTAGGGCTATTCTCCTCTTCTTGAGTTTTCAAAGATGAAGCTCCTGTTTGAACAGCTTTGCAAGGCTTCAAATTGGTCCTCTCTGCATACTTTTTCCAAAATTTTCCAAATTTGATACTTTTGCCTCGGCTGAGGCCTCTTTTGGGAGAAAGGTTCTTCAAGCAGTGGTTCTTCTGTTTAGGTCTGCCTGTCTTGTTCTCCCTTCCTGTTCATTCTGTTTCCTCTAGCTTAAGTATTCGGTTCCCACTAGTAATTAAATGACGTTGTGGACTCTCGATATCTTTGGAAAGAAAACAAAATGTATGCTTTATACGAAAGTTATTTTTTGACTAAACCTCAGGAACCTCTACACCTTTGTGCTATTCTTTTTCCATTTCCCTTCAGCACAGATATAACTGCCTCATACTGGAACTAAAGAAAAAGCACAAATGTGTAAAAAGTTCCAAAGTAAATGTGCTATTTGCCACTAAATTTGCCTATGTAAATAAATGTAAGGCTATTGCATCACTAATTGGAGTGTAAATGTCTGAGCTCACTGACCCTAATTCAGTTGTAGCTATTGATATTGAAACTTCACAGTACAGACATCCAGGGGTGTAAGACTCACACCTCGTGATTACAACTATCATAAGAAGACTATAGGGTAGATTTAACCAAGCAGCAGATGCAGCTTTCTACCCCTGAAGTTTCCGGCTGAACCCAAAATTTTTCTTTCGTGAATCAGATAAAGCATGAAATTTTAAACAACTTTCTAATTTACTCCTATTATCCAAATTTTCTTTATTCTTTGGTATCTTTATTTGAAATGCAAGATGTAAGTTTAGATGCCGGCCCATTTTTTGGTGAACAACCTGGGTTGTCCTTGGTGATTTGTGAATAAATTCATCCACCAATAAAAAAAAAAGTGCTGTCAGAGTGCTGAACCAAGAAAAAAGCTTATATGCCTTATTTTTCAAATAAAGAATAGCAAGAGAACATACGGCTAGATTACGAGTTTTGCGTTATGGGTGAAAAAGCAGCGATATGGCTCTTTTTCACCTACCGCTGCTATTATGAGTTTTGGTAGGTACAGCTGTCCCGCACACATTTTTTGGCCGTAACGCAACCCACTAACTACCGCAGCTTTCAAAAAAGTCCTTTTTCAATGGGACTTCCATAGCGCCGGTATTACGAGTTTGCCTGTCCGGCCAAAATGTGAGCGGTACAGCCTATTCCGGCCCCTGAAAAGGGCATTTGGATGGGGCATTGCCCTTAAAGGGGCATTTAGCTCTTTTTCAGCCCAAACCCTAATTCTAAAAATAAAATCCACCCAATAAACCCCTTAAAAAAACCTAACACACTAACCACGAAGATCCACTTAAAGTTTTTGAAGACCCGACATCCATCCTCAATGAAGCGGCAGAAGTACCTTATCGAAGCCGGCAGAAGTCTTCCATGCAAGACGGAGAAGTCTTCATCCAGACCAGCATCTTCTATCTTCATCCATCCAGCGTAGAGCGGCTCCATCTTCAAGACATCCAGCGCGGAGCATCCTCTTCTTCCGACGGCTTAACGAAGAATGAAGGTTCCTTTAAAGGGACGTCATCCAAGATGGCGTCCCTTGAATTCCAATTGGCTGATAGAATTCTATCAGCCAATCGGAATTAAAGGTGAAAAATTCCTATTGGCTAATGCAATCAGCCAATAGGATTGAGCTTCAATCCTATTTGCTGATCCAATCAGCCAATAGGATTGAGCTGGCATTTCTATGGCTGATTGGAACAGCCAATAGAATGCAAGCTCAATCCTATTGGCTGATTGCATCAGCCAATAGGAATTTTTCACCTTTAATTACGATTGGCTGATAGAATTCTATCAGCCATTCAGATTCAAGGACCGCCATCTTGGATGATGACCCTTAAAGGAACCTTCATTCCTCAAAGCAGCGCTGGTATTTGTGTGCGGTATGAAGCTCAATTTTGCTCAATGCTCACACTATTGCACTGCTAACGCAGGTTTTTCACAACCTGGAATAGCAGCGCTATAGGGAGGTGAGCGGTGACAGTAACTTGCAAGTTAGCACCGAGCCACTCATAACGCATAACTCGTAATCTAGCCTAAAGAAAAATTGATAACTAGGAGTAATTGGAAAGTTGCCTCTAAAATTCCATGCTCTATCTGAATCACAAAAGAAAAAATTTGGGTTCAGTGTCCCTTTAAATTAAGAAGCCGCGGTTTGTAAGACTGCTGCTCCTTAACTTGTCCACCACCTTTTATGATCAGGATGAATGACACCCCTGCTAGCGGCCAGATTGCCGCAAATGTGCAGGGGGCGACATTGCACAAGCATTTCACTAGAAATGCTTGGCATAATGTTAAATGCCAACAGCAATGCTGTCAGCATTTAGCGATGCTGGGCGGACATGATTCTCTACAATCATCGTCTGCCCGGCATTTGATAAATTGACCCCTATGGATACACTTTTTGGTCAACAACTAGAGTCTGCCCACATCTATCCACTGGGTGAATGGTTACTGATATGCAATCCCCTTAGTTGTGATGAAAGGTGGACACCCGACCTTAAACCCCATTTGTTAGCTCCCAGGTTAAAGCTCTGGAGAAACTTGTTCCGCTCTGGTCCCTCAAAGTTCGGGAACAGAATCCAAACCATGCTAACTGTAAAGTCAATGCTTTCCATACCTGTAAAGATTTTTATTCTTTACTTTTATACATTTAAAAATGGGATGTTTATGTGACTTAATACATGGGACCATGATTTCTGTGATATATATTACATAATAACCGCATTTACAGGCTAGATTACAAGTTATGCGCGTTATAGGGAAATTAACGAACACAACAAAAGTTGCGTTATTTAACACCCTATAGTGCAGCCATTACAAGTTTTCAAACAGCCGGCTTGTGCATGCGATATGGTGCTTTTAAGCTCCATACCGCACAAAAAATAAAGCTCAGCAGATTAGGGGTGTTTAGACATTGGGTTTATGTCAGGGTGTGTTAGGTTTAAACGTAACTTTTTTTTCCCCATAGACATCAAATGGCGAGAAGGTGTCTGGAAAAAACCTAATACCTGCGATCGCGGAATGAAAAGCTCCGTAACGCAGCCCCATTGATGTCTATGGGGAAAAAAAAAGTTTACCTTTAACCTAACACCCTGACATTAACCCCACGTCTAAACACCCCATAATCTGCTGCCCCCTACATCGCCACCACCTACATAATGTTATTAAACCCTAATCTGCCGCTCCCGTATATCGCTGCCACCTAAATAAAATCTATTAACCCCCTAAACTGCTGCTCCCGATATTGCCCGCCACTATACTAAAAGTTATTAACCCCTATTCCCCTGCACCCCAACATCGGTCCACACTATAATAAATCTATTAACCCCCTACTTCCGCGGCTCCCCGACATCGACGCAAAGAAATAAAATTATTAACCCCTAAACCTCTTGGCCCTCCCACATCGCTACCACTAAATAAAACTATTAACCCCTAAACCGCCATCCCCCCACATCGCAACAACCTAAATTAAACTATTAACCCCTAAACCTAACACCCCATAACTTTAACATAATAAAAAATCGGAGCTAAATTAAGTTACATTTACTTAACTAAATAATACCTATTTAAAACTAAAAAACAAATTTACCTGTGAAATAAAACCTAAGCTAGCTACAATTTAACTAATAGTTATAGCTGTAGCTAGCTTTGGTTTTATTTTTATTTCAATGGTAAGTTTGTATTTATTTTAACTAGGTAGACTAGTTAGTAAATAGTTATTAACTATTTAATAACTACCCTAGTTAAATAAATACAAACTTACCTGTTTAAATAAAACCTAAGCTAACATTACAAAAATTAAAACTACTATTATAAACAAAATAAAAAACCACTAAAATTAAAATTACAAAACAAAAAAAAACTACCATTACAAAAAATAAACAAAATCTATCCAAAATAATAAAAATTATTCCTATTCTAATACCCTTTTAAAAAAAAATAAAAACCCACTCCAAACTAAAAAAGCCTAATCTATAATAAACTGCCAAGGGCCCCATAAAGGGCCCTTTTGTAGGGCATTGCCCTAAAGTTAACAGCTCTTTTTTCTACAAAACAAAACAAACCCCCCCTAACAGTATACAAACCCCCACCCCCCAAACCTAAAAATAAAGTAAAACCTAATCAATCTACCCATTGCCCTGAAAAGGGCATTTAGTATGGGCTTTGCCCTTAAAAGGGCATTCAGCTCTTTTGCTGCCCATTAAAAATAAAAAATGGCTATTCTAAACTACCCCCCAAAACAGAAAAAAAACATTACACAAAATAACAAACAAATTATCAAAAATAATAAAATTATTCCTATTCTAATACCCATTTAAAAAAAAATAAAAAATACCCCAAAATAAAAAAAACCTAATCTAGTATAAACTACCAATAGCCCTTAAAAGGGCCTTTTGTAGGGCATTGCCCTAAGTTAAACAACTCTTTTGCCTGGAAAAAAAATACAAAGACCCAGTAACATTACAAACTCCCACCCCCCAAACCCACAAAATAGAAAAAACTATCTAATAAAACCTAAGCTACCCATTGCCCTGAAAAGGCAATTTAGATCTTTTGCTTTGCCCTGAAAAGGGCATTTAGCTCTTTTACGAAAAGCCCAAACCCTAAACTAAAAAAAAAAACACCCAAAAAAGTTTAAATAAATCACTAAGCCCCGAAGATCCACTTACAGTTGTTGAAGTCCCGCTTGAGAGGGTCTTCATCCAGCGGCTTACATCTTCATCCAGGCTGCTCCATCTTCATCCAGACGGCTCAGACGGCTCCATCTTCATCCAGGCGGCATCTTCTATCCTTCATCCCGGCGGTTGTTGTCTTCTATCTTCATCCAGCGGCGCAGAGCCAGGTCCATCCTGAAGAACTCCGGCGCGGAGCATCCTCTTCATACGGTCGCCGCCGTACACTGAATCTTCAATTCAAGGTATGCGATTCAAGATGGCATCCCTTGCATTCCTACTGGCTGATTTTTGAAATTCAAATCAGCCAATAGGATGAGAACTACTGAAATCCTATTGGCTGTTTAAATCAGCCAATAGGATGAGAGCTACTGAAATTCTATTGGCTGGTTTAGGGGGATTCATCCCATTACTTGTGGGATATTCTCCTTCCCAACAGGAAGCTGCAAGAGGATTACCCACAGCAGGCTGTCTATATAGCTCCTCCCCTAACTGCCACCTCCACTCATTCTCTTGCAGACTCTCGACAAGAAAGGAAGTATCAAGAGAGATGTGGTGACTTAGTGTAGTTTATCTTCAATCAAAAGTTTGTTATTTTTTAAACGGTACCGGCGTTGTACTGTTTTTACCTCAGGCAGAAATCTAGAAGAAGAGTTTTGCCTGAGGTTTTTGATGATCTTAGCTGGTTTGTAACTAAGGTCCACTGCTGTTCTCAGACATAACTGAAGAGTATGGGAGAAAACTTCAGCTGGGGGAACGGCCTGCAGAATTAACTGTTCAGTTTATTTTTTTCTAGAGAGATGATAAGGTCTAGAAAATGCTGACAGTGCCTGATATATTTAAGGTTAGCCTGATTGCAGTGATTTAACAAAACGACCTGGCATCATGCTTGCAGGTTTAGGGTAATATTCATGTTACTTGTCTTATGGCTTAGTATGTGAAACGTTTGCATGATATAAAGAACGTTTTTTACTAAGGGTGATAAATCTTTATTTGGGGCCTAGTTTTCCCACATGGCTGACTAGATTTCTTTTAGGAGTAGTCTATTTATGGCCCTTTCACTTTGAGTGCAATGGTGGGAGGGGTCTATTTTCGCGCTCTAATTGCGCAGTAGTTTTTACATTCTGAGACATTCCAGCTTCCCTGAAGGAGTCCCCTGACATATTGGACCTCTGTAAAGGGTTTTTGTGCCTACAAAAGTCGTTTTATGGGAAGGTAGGAGTTCCTAGGATATTGTCCTTTCTACAAGAAGGTTTAGAGAAGGGTTTATCGGCTAGCTCATTAAAGGGACAGATCTCAGCTCTGTCCATCTTGTTACACAGGCGTCTATCAGAAAATCCAGACGTCCAGGCCTTTTGTCAGGCTTTAGCTAGGATCAAGCCTGTGTTTAAAACTGTTGCTCCGCCATGGAGTTTAAACCTTGTTCTTAACGTTCTACAAGGAGTTCCGTTTGAACCCCTTCATTCCATTGATATAAAGTTGTTATCTTGGAAAGTGTTATTTTTAATGGCTATTTCTTCGGCTCGGAGAGTCTCTGAGTTATCAGCTTTACATTGTGATTCTCCTTATTTGATTTTTCATTCAGATAAGGTAGTTCTGCGTACAAAACCTGGGTTCTTACCTAAGGTAGTCACTAACAGGAACATCAATCAAGAGATCGTGGTGCCTTCCCTGTGCCCGAATCCTTCTTCAAAGAAGGAACGTCTTCTACACAATCTGGATGTAGTTCGTGCCCTCAAGTTCTACTTGCAGGCAACTAAGGATTTTCGACAAACGTCTTCCCTGTTTGTCGTGTACTCTGGTCAGAGGAGAGGTCATAAGGCTTCGGCTACCTCTCTCTCCTTCTGGCTTCGTAGCATAATTCGTTTAGCCTATGAGACTGCTGGACAGCAGCCTCCTGAAAGAATTACAGCTCATTCTACTAGAGCTGTGGCTTCCACTTGGGCCTTTAAGAATGAGGCCTCTGTTGAACAGATTTGCAAGGCTGCAACTTGGTCTTCGCTTCATACTTTTTCCAAATTTTACAAATTTGACACTTTTGCTTCTTCGGAGGCTATTTTTGGGAGAAAGGTTCTTCAGGCAGTGGTTCCTTCTGTATAATGAGCCTGCCTATCCCTCCCGTCATCCGTGTACTTTTGCTTTGGTATTGGTATCCCAGAAGTAATGATGACCCGTGGACTGATCACACATAACAGAAGAAAACATAATTTATGCTTACCTGATAAATTCCTTTCTTCTGTTGTGTGATCAGTCCACGGCCCGCCCTGTTTTTTAAGGCAGGTAAATATCTTTTAAATTATACTCCAGTCACCACTTCACCCTTGGTTTCTCCTTTCTCGTTGATTCTTGGTCGAATGACTGGGAGTGACGTAGAGGGGAGGAGCTATATGCAGCTCTGCTGGGTGAATCCTCTTGCATTTCCTGTTGGGGAGGAGTTATATCCCAGAAGTAATGATGACCCGTGGACTGATCACACAACAGAAGAAAGGAATTTATCAGGTAAGCATAAATTATGTTTTTCACTACCGCTGCTATTATGAGTTTTGTAGGTACAGCTGTCCCGCACACTTTTTTGGCCGTAACGCAACATAACTACCGCAGCTTTCAAAAAGTCCTTTTTCAATGGGACTTCCATAGCGCCGGTATTACGAGTTTGCCTGTCCGGCCAAAATGTGAGCGGTACAGCCTATTCCGGCCCCTGAAAAGGGCATTTGTATGGGCATTGCCCTTAAAGGGGCATTTAGCTCTTTTTCAGCCCAAACCCTAATCTAAAAATAAAATCCACCCAATAAACCCTTAAAAAAACCTAACACTAACCCACGAAGATCCACTTAAAGTTTTTGAAGACCCGACATCCATCCTCAATGATGTGGCAGAAGTCCTTATCGAAGCCGGCAGAAGTCTTCATCCAAGACGGCAGAAGTCTTCATCCAGACAGCATCTTCTATCTTCATCCATCCAGCGTAGAGCGGCTCCATCTTCAAGACATCCAGCGCGGAGCATCCTCTTCTTCCGACGGCTAACGAAGAATGAAGGTTCCTTTAAGGGACGTCATCCAAGATGGCGTCCCTTGAATTCCAATTGGCTGATAGAATTCTATCAGCCAATCGGAATTAAAGGTGAAAAATTCCTATTGGCTAATGCAATCAGCCAATAGGATTGAGCTTCAATCCTATTTGCTGATCCAATCAGCCAATAGGATTGAGCTTGCATTCTATTGGCTGATTGGAACAGCCAATAGAATGCAAGCTCAATCCTATTGGCTGATTGCATCAGCCAATAGGAATTTTTCACCTTTAATTACGATTGGCTGATAGAATTCTATCAGCCATTCAGAATTCAAGGGACGCCATCTTGGATGACGACCCTTAAAGGAACCTTCATTCCTCAAAGCAGCGCTGGTATTTGTGTGCGGTATGAAGCTCAATTTTGCTCAATGCTCACATATTGCCTGCTAACGCCGGGTTTTTCAAACCTGGAATAGCAGCGCTATAGGGAGGTGAGCGGTGACAGTAACTTGCAAGTTAGCACCGAGCCACTCATAACGCATAACTCGTAATCTAGCCTAAAGAAAAATTGATAATAGGAGTAAATTGGAAAGTTGCTTAAAATTCCATGCTCTATCTGAATCACAAAAGAAAAAATTTGGGTTCAGTGTCCCTTTAAATTAAGAAGCAGCGGTTGTAAGACTGCTGCTCCTTAACTTGTCCACCACCTTTTATGATCAGGATGAATGACACCCCCTGCTAGCGGCCAGATTGCCGCAAATGTGCAGGGGGCGACATTGCACAAGCATTTCACTAGAAATGCTTGTGCAATGTTAAATGCCAACAGCATATGCTGTCAGCATTTAGCGATGCTGGGCGGACATGATTCTCTACAATCATGTCTGCCCGGCATTTGATAAATTGACCCCTATGGATACACTTTTGGTCAACAACTAGAGTCTGCCCACATCTATCCACTGGGTGAATGGTTACTGATATGCAAATCCCCTTAGTTGTGATGAAAGGTGGACACCCGACCTTAAACCATTTGTTAGCTCCCAGGTTAAAGTCTGGAGAAACTTGTTCCGCTCTGGTCCACTCAAAGTTGGGGAACAGAATCCAAACCCTGCTAACTGTAAAGTCAATGCTTTCCATACCTGTAAAGATTTTATTCTATACTTTATACATTTAAAATGGGATGTTTATGTGACTTAATACATGGGACCATGATTTCTGTGATATATATTACATAATAACGCATTTACAGGTAGATTACAAGTTATGCGCGTTATAGGGAAATTAACGAACACAACAAAAGTTGCGTTATTTAACACCCTATAGTGCAGCCATTACAAGTTTTCAAACAGCCGGCTTGTGCATGCGATATGGTGCTTTTAAGCTCCATACCGCACAAAATATAAGCTCAGCAGATTAGGGGTGTTTAGACATTGGGTTTATGTCAGGGTGTTAGGTTTAAACGTAACTTTTTTTTTCCCCATAGACATCAATGGGGAGAAGGTGTCTGAAAAAACCTAATACCTGCGATCGCGGAATGAAAAGCTCCGTAACGCAGCCCCATTGATGTCTATGGGGAAAAAAAAAGTTACCTTTAAACCTAACACCCTGACATTAACCCCACGTCTAAACACCCCTAATCTGCTGCCCCCTACATCGCCACCACCTACATAATGTTATTAACCCCTAATCTGCCGCTCCCGATATCGCTGCCACCTAAATAAATCTATTAACCCCTAAACTGCTGCTCCCGATATTGCCGCCACTATACTAAAGTTATTAACCCCTATTCCCCTGCACCCCAACATCGTCCACACTATAATAAATCTATTAACCCCCTATTCCGCGGCTCCCCGACATCGACGCAAAGAAATAAAATTATTAACCCCTAAACCTCTGGCCTCCCACATCGCTACCACTAAATAAACCTATTAACCCCTAAACCGCCATCCCCCCACATCGCAACAACCTAAATTAAACTATTAACCCCTAAACCTAACACCCCTAACTTTAACATAATAAAAAATCGAGCTAAATTAAAGTTACATTTATTAACTAAATAATACCTATTTAAAACTAAAAACAAATTTACCTGTGAAATAAAACCTAAGCTAGCTACAATATAACTAATAGTTATAGTGTAGCTAGCTTAGGTTTTATTTTTATTTCAATGGTAAGTTTGTATTTATTTTAACTAGGTAGACTAGTTAGTAAATAGTTATTAACTATTTAATAACTACCTAGTTAAAATAAATACAAACTTACCTGTTAAATAAAACCTAAGCTAACATTACAAAAATTAAAACTACTATTATAAAAAAATAAAAAACACTAAAATTAAAATTACAAACAAAAAAAAACTACCATTACAAAAAATAAACAAAATTATCCAAAATAATAAAAATTATTCCTATTCTAATACCCTTTTAAAAAAAATAAAAACCCACTCCAAAATAAAAAAGCCTAATCTATAATAAACTGCCAAGGGCCCATAAAAGGGCCTTTTGTAGGGCATTGCCCTAAAGTTAACAGCTCTTTTTCTACAAAACAAAACAAACACCCCCTAACAGTATACAAACCCCCACCCCCAAACTAAAAATAAAGTAAAACCTAATCAATCTACCCATTGCCCTGAAAAGGGCATTTGTATGGGCTTTGCCCTTAAAAGGGCATTCAGCTCTTTTGCTGCCCATTAAAAATAAAAAATGGCTATTCTAAACTACCCCCCAAAACAGAAAAAAAAACATTACACAAAATAACAAACAAATTATCAAAAATAATAAAATTATTCCTATTCTAATACCCATTTAAAAAAAAAAAAAAATACCCCAAAATAAAAAAAACCTAATCTAGTATAAACTACCAATAGCCCTTAAAAGGGCCTTTTGTAGGGCATTGCCCTAAGTTAAACAACTCTTTTGCCTGGAAAAAAAATACAAAGACCCAGTAACATTACAAACTCCCACCCCCCAAACCCACAAAATAGAAAAAACTATCTAATAAAACCTAAGCTACCCATTGCCCTGAAAAGGCCATTTAGATCTTTTGCTTTGCCCTGAAAAGGGCATTTAGCTCTTTTACGAAAAGCCCAAACCCTAAACTAAAAAAAAAAACACCCAAAAAAGTTTAAATAAATCACTAAGCCCCGAAGATCCACTTACAGTTGTTGAAGTCCCGCTTGAAGGGTCTTCATCCCAGCGGCTTCATCTTCATCCAGGCGGCTCCATCTTCATCCAGACGGCAGACGGCTCCATCTTCATCCAGGCGGCATCTTCTATCTTCATCCCGGCGGTGTCTTCTATCTTCATCCCAGCGGCGCAGAGCCGGTCCATCCTGAAGACATCCGGCGCGGAGCATCCTCTTCATACGGTCGCCGCCGTACACTGAATCTTCAATTCAAGGTATGCGATTCAAGATGGCATCCCTTGCATTCCTACTGGCTGATTTTTTGAAATTCAAATCAGCCAATAGGATGAGAACTACTGAAATCCTATTGGCTGTTTAAATCAGCCAATAGGATGAGAGCTACTGAAATTCTATTGGCTGGTTTAGGGGATTCATCCATTACTTGTGGGATATTCTCCTTCCCAACAGGAAGCTGCAAGAGGATTACCCACAGCAGAGCTGTCTATATAGCTCCTCCCCTAACTGCCACCTCCACTCATTCTCTTGCAGCTCTCGACAAGAAAGGAAGTATCAAGAGAGATGTGGTGAATTAGTGTAGTTTATCTTCAATCAAAAGTTTGTTATTTTTAAACGGTACCGGCGTTGTACTGTTTTTACCTCAGGCAGAAATTAGAAGAAGAGTTTTGCCTGAGGTTTTTGATGATCTTAGCAGGTTGTAACTAAGGTCCACTGCTGTTCTCAGACATAACTGAAGAGTATGGGAAAACTTCAGCTGGGGGAACGGCCTGCAGAATTAACTGTTCAGTTTATTTTTTCTAGAGAGATGATAAGGTCTAGAAAATGCTGACAGTGCCTGATATATTTAAGGTAAGCCTGATTGCAGTGATTTAACAAACGACTGGCATCATGCTTGCAGTTTAGGGTAATATTCATGTTACTTGCTCTTATGGCTTAGTATGTGAAACGTTTGCATGATATAAAGAACGTTTTTTACTAAGGGTGATAAATCTTTATTTGGGGCCTAGTTTTCCCACATGGCTGACTAGATTTCTTTTAGGAGTAGTTATTTATGGCCCTTTCACTTTGAGTGCATGGTGGGAGGGGCCTATTTTCGCGCTCTAATTGCGCAGTAGTTTTTACATTCTGAGACATCCAGCTTCCCTGAAGGAGTCCCCTGACATATTGGACCTCTGTAAAGGGTTTTTGTGCCTACAAAAGTCGTTTTATGGGAAGGTAGGAGCCACAGTAGAGCTGTGGCAGTTTGCTTGTGACAGTTATAACTGTTTTACCGTTTTTCTGCTTCGTTTTTGAGCCTGAGGGGTTAATCATCCATTTGCAAGTGGGTGCAATGCTAGAGTTAACTGCTTTTTTTCACTGTTTTGCAGTTTTTGTGTTTGTTTTTTTCCCTTAAAGGCACAGTACCGTTTTTTATATTCTGCTTTTTCACATTAATTAAAGTGTTTTCAAAGTTTGCTGGTCTCATTACTAGTCTGTTAAACATGTCTGACATAGAGGAAACTCCTTGTTCATTATGTTTAGAAGCCATTGTGGAACCCCCTCTTAGAATGTGTACCAAATGCACTGATCTTACTATAAGTTATAAAGACCATATTCTGGCTTTAAAAGATTTATCACCAGAGGATTTTGACAAGGGGGAAGTTATGCCGACTAACTCTCCCCACGTATCAGAGCCTATAACTCCCGCTCAAGGGACGCCACGTACATCTACCCATTGCGTATACTTTACAAGACATGGCGGCAGTTATGAATCATACCCTTACAGAGGTATTGTCCAAACTGCCAGGGTTACAAGGAAAGCGAGACAGCTCTGGGGCTAGAACAAGTACAGAGCTCTTTGACGCTTTAGTAGCTATGTCTGATATACCCTCACAATGTGCAGAAGCCGAAGCAGGAGAGCTTCTATCTGTGGGTGATTTTTCTGACTCAGGGAAGACACTTCAACCTGATTCTGATATGTCTACATTTAAATTTAAGCTTGAACACCTCCGCGTGTTGCTCAGGGAGGTTTTAGCAACTCTGGATGACTGTGACGCCATTGTAGTCCCAGAGAAATTGTGTAAATTGGATAATACTATGCAGTGCCTGTTTACACTGATGTTTTTCCAATACCTAAGAGGTTTTCAGAGATTATTACTAAGGAATGGGATAGACCAGGTGTACCGATCTCTCCCCCTCCTGTTTTTAAAAAGATGTTTCCTATAGATGCCGCTACACGGGACTTGTGGCAAACGGTCCCTAAGGTGGAGGGAGCAGTCTCTACTCTAGCGAAGCGTACAACTATCCCTGTCGAGGACAGTTGTGCTTTTCTAGATCGAATGGACAAAAAATTAGAGGGTTACCTTGAGAAAATTTTTATTCAACAAGGTTTTATTCTCCAGCCCCTTGCATGCATTGCCCCTGTCACTGCTGCTGCGGCCTTCTGGTTTGAGTCTCTAGAAGAGGTTCTACAGGTAGAAACCCCATTGGATGATATCCTTGACAAGCTTAAAGCTCTTAAGCTAGCCAATTCATTTGTTTCTGACGCCTTTGTTCATTTAACCAAGCTAACGGCTAAGAACTCAGGTTTTGCTATTCAGGCGCGTAGGGCGCTATGGCTTAAATCCTGGTCAGCTGACGTTACCTCAAAGTCTAAGCTTCTCAACATTCCCTTCAAGGGGCAGACCCTATTCGGGCCTGGACTGAAGGAGATCATTTCTGATATTACTGGAGGAAAAGGTCACGCCCTTCCTCAGGATAGGTCCAACAAATTAAGGACCAAACAGACTAATTTTCGTTCCTTTCGAAACTTCAAGAGTGGCGCAGCTTCAACTTCCTCTAATACAAAACAAGAGGGAAAGTTTGCCCAGTCCAAGCCGGTCTGGAGACCTAACCAGGCTTGGAACAAAGGAAAGCAGGCCAAAAAACCTGCTGCTGCCTCTAAGACAGCATGAAAGATCAGCCCCCGATCCAGAAACGGATCTAGAAGGGGGCAGACTTTCTCTCTTCATCCAGGCTTGGGCAAGAGATGTCCAGGATCCCTGGGCGTTGGAAATTGTGTCCCAGGGATATCTTCTGGACTTCAAAGCTTCTTCCCCAAAAGGGAGATTTCATCTCTCACAATTATCTGCAAACCAGATAAAGAGAGAGGCATTCTTACATTGTGTTGAAGACCTCCTAGTTATGGGAGTGATCCACCCAGTTCCAAAGGTGGAACAGGGGCAAGGCTTCTATTCAAATCTGTTTGTAGTTCCCAAGAAAGAGGGAACCTTCAGACCAATCTTAGATCTCAAGATTCTAAACAAATTTCTCAGGGTCCCATCCTTCAAGATGGAAACTATTCGAACCATCCTACCTATGATCCAGGAGGGTCAATATATGACTACCGTGGACTTAAAGGATGCTTATCTTCACATTCCGATACACAGCGATCATCATCAGTTTCTCAGGTTTGCCTTCCTAGACAGGCATTACCAGTTTGTGGCTCTTCCCTTTGGGTTAGCTACGGCACCAAGAATCTTTACGAAGGTTCTAGGGTCACTCCTAGCGGTCCTAAGGCCGCGGGGTATAGCAGTAGCCCCTTACCTAGACGACATTCTGATACAGGCGTCAAATTTTCAAATCGCCAGGTCCCATACGGACATTGTTCTGGCATTCCTGAGGTCTCATGGGTGGAAAGTGAATGGAGAAAAGAGTTCTCTATCCCCTCTCACAAGAGTTTCCTTCCTAGGAACTCTGATAGATTCTGTAGAAATGAAGATTTACTTGACAGAGGCCAGGTTGTCAAAACTTCTTAATTCCTGCCGTGTTCTTTATTCTACTTCTCGCCCTTCAGTGGCTCAGTGTATGGAAGTAATCGGCTTAATGGTAGCGGCAATGGACATAGTGCCGTTTGCCCGCCTACATCTCAGACCACTGCAACTCTACATGCTCAGTCAGTGGAATGGGGATTACACAGATTTGTCCCCTCTACTAAATCTGGATCAAGAGACCAAGGATTCTCTTTTCTGGTGGCTATCTTGGGTCCATCTGTCTAAGGGTATGACCTTCTGCAGGCCAGATTGGACAATAGTAACGACAGATGCCAGCCTTTTGGGCTGGGGTGCAGTCTGGAACTCCCTGAAGGCTCAGGGCTCGTGGACTCAGGAGGAGGCACTCCTTCCGATAAACATTCTGGAACTAAGAGCGATATTCAATGCTCTTCAGGCTTGGCCTCAGCTTGCTGCGGTCAGGTTCATCAGATTTCAGTCGGACAATATCACGATTGTAGCCTACATCAACCATCAAGGGGGAACAAGGAGTTCCCTAGCAATGTTGGAGGTTTCAAGAATAATTCTATGGGCAGAGGTTCACTCTTGCCATCTATCAGCTATCCATATCCCAGGAGTAGAGAACTGGGAGGCGGATTTTCTAAGTCGGCAGACTTTTCATCCGGGGGGAGTGGGAACTCCATCCGGAGGTGTTTGCATAGTTGATTCAACTTTGGGGCAAACCAGAACTGGATCTCATGGCGTCTCGTCAGAACGCCAAGCTTCCTTGTTACGGATCCAGGTCCAGGGATCCCAAGGCAGCACTGATAGATGCTCTAGCAGTGCCTTGGTCCTTCAACCTGGCTTATGTGTTTCCACTGTTTCCTCTGCTCCCTTGTCTGATTGCCAAGATCAAGCAGGAGAGAGCTTTGGTGATTTTGATAGCACCTGCGTGGCCACGCAGGACTTGGTATGCAGATCTGGTGGACATGTCATCCCTTCCACCATGGACTCTGCCACTGAGGCAGGACCTTCTACTTCAGGGTCCTTTCAACCATACAAATTTAATTTCTCTGCGTCTGACTGCTTGGAGATTGAACGCTTGATTTTATCAAAACGTAGTTTCTCCGAGTCGGTCATTGATACCTTAATTCAGGCTCGAAAGCCTGTAACCAGGAAAATCTATCATAAGATATGGTGTAAATATCTTCATTGGTGTGAATCCAAGGGTTACTCATAGAGTAAAGTCAGGATTCCTAGGATATTATCTTTTCTCCAAGAAGGATTGGAGAAGGGATTGTCAGCTAGTTCCTTAAAGGGACAGATTTCTGCTCTGTCTATTCTTTTGCACAAGCATCTGGCGGATGTTCCAGACGTTCAGGCATTTTGTCAGGCTTTAGTTAGAATCAAGCCTGTGTTTAAACCTGTTGCTCCGCCATGGAGTTTAAATTTAGTTCTTAAAGTTCTTCAAGGGGTTCCGTTTGAACCTCTGCATTCCATAGATATCAAGCTTTTATCTTGGAAAGTTCTGTTTTTGGTAGCTATCTCTTCGGCTTGAAGAGTTTCAGAGTTATCTGCCTTATAGTGTGATTCCCCTTATCTGATCTTCCATGCAGATAAGGTAGTTTTGCGTACCAAACCTGGGTTTCTTCCTAAGGTGGTATCTAATAAGAATATTAGTCAGGAGATTGTTGTTCCGTCACTGTGTCCTAATCCTTCTTCAAAGAAGAAACGTCTATTACACAATCTTGACGTGGTTCGTGCTTTAAAGTTTTATTTACAAGCTACTAAAGATTTTCATCAAACATCTGCATTGTTTGTTGTCTACTCTGGACAGAGGAGAGGCCAAAAGGCTTCAGCAACTTCTCTTTCTTTTTGGTTAAGAAGTATTATCCGCTTAGCCTATGAGACTGCTGGCCAGCAGCCTCCTGAAAGAATTACAGCTCATTCCACTAGAGCGGTGGCTTCCACATGGGCTTTTAAAAATGAGGCTTCTGTTGAACAAATTTGATACTTTTGCTTCTTCGGAGGCTATTTTTGGGAGAAAGGTCTTACAGGCAGTGGTGCCTTCCGTTTAAGCGCCTGCCTTGTCCCTCCCTTCATCCGTGTCCTATAGCTTTGGTATTGGTATCCCACCACAAGTAATGGATGAATCCGTGGACTGGATACACCTTACAAGAGAAAACAAAATTTATGCTTACCTGATAAATTTATTTCTCTTGTGGTGTATCCAGTCCACGGCCCGCCCTGTCATTTTAAGGCAGGTGTTTTTTTATTTTTAAACTACAGTCACCACTGCACCCTATACTGTAGTTTCTCCTTTCTCTTGCTTGTCTTCGGTCGAATGACTAGAGGTGGCATTTAGGGGAGGAGCTATATAGACAGCTCTGCTGTGGGTGATCCTCTTGCAGCTTCCTGTTGGGAAGGAGAATATCCCACAAGTAATGGATGAATCCGCAAGATGGCATCCCTTGCATTCCTACTGGCTGATTTTTTGAAATTCAAATCAGCCAATAGGATGAGAACTACTGAAATCCTATTGGCTGTTTAAATCAGCCAATAGGATGAGAGCTACTGAAATTCTATTGGCTGGTTTAGGGGATTCATCCATTACTTGTGGGATATTCTCCTTCCCAACAGGAAGCTGCAAGAGGATTACCCACAGCAGAGCTGTCTATATAGCTCCTCCCCTAACTGCCACCTCCACTCATTCTCTTGCAGCTCTCGACAAGAAAGGAAGTATCAAGAGAGATGTGGTGAATTAGTGTAGTTTATCTTCAATCAAAAGTTTGTTATTTTTAAACGGTACCGGCGTTGTACTGTTTTTACCTCAGGCAGAAATTAGAAGAAGAGTTTTGCCTGAGGTTTTTGATGATCTTAGCAGGTTGTAACTAAGGTCCACTGCTGTTCTCAGACATAACTGAAGAGTATGGGAAAACGTCAGCTGGGGGAACGGCCTGCAGAATTAACTGCTCTGAGGTATGTTCAGTTTATTTTTTCTAGAGAGATGATAAGGTCTAGAAAATGCTGACAGTGCCTGATATATTTAAGGTAAGCCTGATTGCAGTGATTTAACAAACGACTGGCATCATGCTTGCAGTTTAGGGTAATATTCATGTTACTTGCTCTTATGGCTTAGTATGTGAAACGTTTGCATGATATATAAAGAACGTTTTTTACTAAGGGTGATAAATCTTTATTTGGGGCCTAGTTTTCCACATGGCTGACTACATTTCTTTTAGGAGTAGTTATTTATGGCCCTTTCACTTTGAGTGCATGGTGGGAGGGGCCTATTTTCGCGCTCAAATTGCGCAGTAGTTTTTACATTCTGAGACATCCAGCTTCCCTGAAGGAGTCCCCTGACATATTGGACCTCTGTAAAGGGTTTTTGTGCCTACAAAAGTCGTTTTATGGGAAGGTAGGAGCCACAGTAGAGCTGTGGCAGTTTGCTTGTGACAGTTATAACTGTTTTACCGTTTTTCTGCTTCGTTTTTGAGCCTGAGGGGTTAATCATCCATTTGCAAGTGGGTGCAATGCTATTTTAGTCTATTATACACACTGTAAAAATTTCGTAGAGTTAACTGCTTTTTTTCACTGTTTTGCAGTTTTTGTGTTTGTTTTTTTCCCTTAAAGGCACAGTACCGTTTTTTATATTCTGCTTTTTCACATTAATTAAAGTGTTTTCAAAGCTTGCTGGTCACATTACTAGTCTGTTAAACATGTCTGACATAGAGGAAACTCCTTGTTCATTATGTTTAGAAGCCATTGTGGAACCCCCTCTTAGAATGTGTACCAAATGCACTGATCTTACTATAAGTTATAAAGACCATATTCTGGCTTTAAAAGATTTATCACCAGAGGATTTTGACAAGGGGGAAGTTATGCCGACTAACTCTCCCCACGTATCAGAGCCTATAACTCCCGCTCAAGGGACGCCACGTACATCTACCCATTGCGTATACTTTACAAGACATGGCGGCAGTTATGAATCATACCCTTACAGAGGTATTGTCCAAACTGCCAGGGTTACAAGGAAAGCGAGACAGCTCTGGGGCTAGAACAAGTACAGAGCTCTCTGACGCTTTAGTAGCTATGTCTGATATACCCTCACAATGTGCAGAAGCCGAAGCAGGAGAGCTTCTATCTGTGGGTGATTTTTCTGACTCAGGGAAGACACTTCAACCTGATTCTGATATGTCTACATTTAAATTTAAGCTTGAACACCTCCGCGTGTTGCTCAGGGAGGTTTTAGCAACTCTGGATGACTGTGACGCCATTGTAGTCCCAGAGAAATTGTGTAAATTGGATAATACTATGCAGTGCCTGTTTACACTGATGTTTTTCCAATACCTAAGAGGTTTTCAGAGATTATTACTAAGGAATGGGATAGACCAGGTGTACCGTTCTCTCCCCCTCCTGTTTTTAAAAAGATGTTTCCTATAGATGCCGCTACACGGGACTTGTGGCAAACGGTCCCTAAGGTGGAGGGAGCAGTCTCTACTCTAGCGAAGCGTACAACTATCCCTGTCGAGGACAGTTGTGCTTTTCTAGATCGAATGGACAAAAAATTAGAGGGTTACCTTGAGAAAATTTTTATTCAACAAGGTTTTATTCTCCAGCCCCTTGCATGCATTGCCCCTGTCACTGCTGCTGCGGCCTTCTGGTTTGAGTCTCTAGAAGAGGTTCTACAGGTAGAAACCCCATTGGATGATATCCTTGACAAGCTTAAAGCTCTTAAGCTAGCCAATTCATTTGTTTCTGACGCCGTTGTTCATTTAACCAAGCTAACGGCTAAGAACTCAGGTTTTGCTATTCAGGCGCGTAGGGCGCTATGGCTTAAATCCTGGTCAGCTGACGTTACCTCAAAGTCTAAGCTTCTCAACATTCCCTTCAAGGGGCAGACCCTATTCGGGCCTGGACTGAAGGAGATCATTTCTGATATTACTGGAGGAAAAGGTCACGCCCTTCCTCAGGATAGGTCCAACAAATTAAGGACCAAACAGACTAATTTTCGTTCCTTTCAAAACTTCAAGAGTGGCGCAGCTTCAACTTCCTCTAATACAAAACAAGAGGGAAAGTTTGCCCAGTCCAAGCCGGTCTGGAGACCTAACCAGGCTTGGAACAAAGGAAAGCAGGCCAAAAAACCTGCTGCTGCCTCTAAGACAGCATGAAAGATCAGCCCCCGATCCGGAAACGGATCTAGAAGGGGGCAGACTTTCTCTCTTCGCCCAGGCTTGGGCAAGAGATGTCCAGGATCCCTGGGCGTTGGAAATTGTGTCCCAGGGATATCTTCTGGACTTCAAAGCTTCTTCCCCAAAAGGGAGATTTCATCTCTCACAAT
This sequence comes from Bombina bombina, assembly GCF_027579735.1. Lineage (NCBI taxonomy): Eukaryota > Metazoa > Chordata > Amphibia > Anura > Bombinatoridae > Bombina > Bombina bombina. Next base: position 802,818,188 of record NC_069504.1, read on the forward strand.
TATCTGCAAACCAGATAAAGAGAGAGGCATTCTTACATTGTGTTGAAGACCTCCTAGTTATGGGAGTGATCCACCCAGTTCCAAAGGTGGAACAGGGGCAAGGCTTCTATTCAAATCTGTTTGTAGTTCCCAAGAAAGAGGGAACCTTCAGACCAATCTTAGATCTCAAGATTCTAAACAAATTTCTCAGGGTCCCATCCTTCAAGATTGAAACTATTCGAACCATCCTACCTATGATCCAGGAGGGTCAATATATGACTACCGTGGACTTAAAGGATGCTTATCTTCACATTCCGATACACAGAGATCATCATCGGTTTCTCAGGTTTGCCTTCCTAGACAGGCATTACCAGTTTGTGGCTCTTCCCTTTGGGTTAGCTACGGCACCAAGAATCTTTACGAAGGTTCTAGGGTCACTCCTAGCGGTCCTAAGGCCGCAGGGTATAGCAGTAGCCCCTTACCTAGACGACATTCTGATACAGGCGTCAAATTTTCAAATCGCCAGGTCCCATACGGACATTGTTCTGGCATTCCTGAGGTCTCATGTGTGGAAAGTGAATGGAGAAAAGAGTTCTCTATCCCCTCTCACAAGAGTTTCCTTCCTAGGAACTCTGATAGATTCTGTAGAAATGAAGATCTACTTGACAGAGGCCAGGTTATCAAAACTTCTTAATTCCTGCCGTGTTCTTTATTCTACTTCTCGCCCTTCAGTGGCTCAGTGTATGGAAGTAATCGGCTTAATGGTAGCGGCAATGGACATAGTGCCGTTTGCCCGCCTACATCTCAGACCACTGCAACTCTGCATGCTCAGTCAGTGGAATGGGGATTACACAGATTTGTCCCCTCTACTAAATCTGGATCAAGAGACCAGGGATTCTCTTTTCTGGTGGCTATCTCGGGTCCATCTGTCTAAGGGTATGACCTTCCGCAGGCCAGATTGGACAATAGTAACGACAGATGCCAGCCTTTTGGGCTGGGGTGCAGTCTGGAACTCCCTGAAGGCTCAGGGCTCGTGGACTCAGGAGGAGGCACTCCTTCCGATAAACATTCTGGAACTAAGAGCGATATTCAATGCTCTTCATGCTTGGCCTCAGCTTGCTGCGGTCAGGTTCATCAGATTTCAGTCGGACAATATCACGATTGTAGCCTACATCAACCATCAAGGGGGAACAAGGAGTTCCCTAGCAATGTTGGAGGTTTCAAGAATAATTCTATGGGCAGAGGTTCACTCTTGCCATCTATCAGCTATCCATATCCCAGGAGTAGAGAACTGGGAGGCGGATTTTCTAAGTTGGCAGACTTTTCATCCGGGGGGAGTGGGAACTCCATCCGGAGGTGTTTGCATAGTTGATTCAACTTTGGGGCAAACCAGAACTGGATCTCATGGCGTCTCGTCAGAACGCCAAGCTTCCTTGTTACGGATCCAGGTCCAGGGATCCCAAGGCAGCACTGATAGATGCTCTAGCAGCGCCTTGGTCCTTCAACCTGGCTTATGTGTTTCCACTGTTTCCTCTGCTCCCTTGTCTGATTGCCAAGATCAAGCAGGAGAGAGCTTTGGTGATTTTGATAGCACCTGCGTGGTGATCTGCACGTATGCAGATCTGGTGGACATGTCATCCCTTCCACCATGGACTCTGCCACTGAGGCAGGACCTTCTACTTCAGGGTCCTTTCAGCCATACAAATTTAATTTCTCTGCGTCTGACTGCTTGGAGATTGAACGCTTGATTTTATCAAAACGTAGTTTCTCAGAGTCGGTCATTGATACCTTAATTCAGGCTCGAAAGCCTGTCACTAGGAAAATCTATCATAAGATATGGTGTAAATATCTTCATTGGTGTGAATCCAATCATAGAGTAAAGTCAGGATTCCTAGGATATTATCTTTTCTCCAAGAAGGATTGGAGAAGGGATTGTCAGCTAGTTCCTTAAAGGGACAGATTTCTGCTCTGTCTATTCTTTTGCACAAGCATCTGGCGGATGTTCCAGACGTTCAGGCGTTTTGTCAGGCTTTAGTTAGAATCAAGCCTGTGTTTAAACCTGTTGCTCCGCCATGGAGTTTAAATTTAGTTCTTAAAGTTCTTCAAGGGGTTCCGTTTGAACCTCTGCATTCCATAGATATCAAGCTTTTATCTTGGAAAGTTCTGTTTTTGGTAGCTATCTCTTCGGCTCGAAGAGTTTCAGAGTTATCTGCCTTATAGTGTGATTCCCCTTATCTGATCTTCCATGCAGATAAGGTAGTTTTGCGTACCAAACCTGGGTTTCTTCCTAAGGTGGTATCTAATAAGAATATGAGTCAGGAGATTGTTGTTCCGTCACTGTGTCCTAATCCTTCTTCAAAGAAGGAACGTCTATTACACAATCTTGACGTGGTTCGTGCTTTAAAGTTTTATTTACAAGCTACTAAGGATTTTCATCAAACATCTGCATTGTTTGTTGTCTACTCTGGACAGAGGAGAGGCCAAAAGGCTTCAGCAACTTCTCTTTCTTTTTGGTTAAGAAGTATTATCCGCTTAGCCTATGAGACTGCTGGCCAGCAGCCTCCTGAAAGAATTACAGCTCATTCCACTAGAGCGGTGGCTTCCACATGGGCTTTTAAAAATGAGGCTTCTGTTGAACAAATTTGATACTTTTGCTTCTTCGGAGGCTATTTTTGGGAGAAAGGTCTTACAGGCAGTGGTGCCTTCCGTTTAAGCGCCTGCCTTGTCCCTCCCTTCATCCGTGTCCTATAGCTTTGGTATTGGTATCCCACAAGTAATGGATGAATCCGTGGACTGGATACACCTTACAAGAGAAAACAAAATTTATGCTTACCTGATAAATTTATTTATCTTGTGGTGTATCCAGTCCACGGCCCGCCCTGTCATTTTAAGGCAGGTGTTTTTTATTTTTAAACTACAGTCACCACTGCACCCTATACTGTAGTTTCTCCTTTCTCTTGCTTGTCTTCGGTCGAATGACTAGAGGTGGCAGTTAGGGGAGGAGCTATATAGACAGCTCTGCTGTGGGTGATCCTCTTGCAGCTTCCTGTTGGGAAGGAGAATATCCCACAAGTAATGGATGAATCCGTGGACTGGATACACCACAAGAGAAATAAATTTATCAGGTAAGCATAAATTTTGTTATTATGGTGGTGACGATGCAGGGGAGCGGAGGAAAAGGGGTTAATAAATTTTATTAGTGGCGGCGATGTCGGGAGTGGCAGATTAGGTTAATAACTTAAAAATAGTGTTTGTGATGCGGGAGGGCCTTGGCTTAGGGGTTAATAGGTAGTTTATGGGTGTTAGTGTACTTTTTAACACTTTAGCTATGAGTTTTATGTAACAGTTTTGTTGCGTTAAACTCATAACTACTGCTTTCAGATGGCGGTACGGATCTTGTCGTTATAGGGTGTAACGCAAGCTTTTTTTGGAAATCCCTGAAAGAAAAGTCATTTTTACGACTGCGGGACTGATATTGCGTTACAGGCTAAAAGGCTTGCGGTTGAACTATACCGACAAAACTTGTAATGGCTGCGGTGCTGTTTTAATGCTGAAATTACCATTTTTTCCGCGTTAAGACACGAACGCACACCTCGTAATATAGGTGTCAGTTTGCTCTGAAGACAACATACAAAACTTCATTAATTTTAAACTGTGGACCTAGATCCTATGCAAGCCTCTTTGCTTTGAGGAAAAAAAATGGTATTTTTCATTGGGACTTCATTTTAGTAACTATATTATCTTCACACTTCAATTACTTCTGTCCATGCGCTATATCTGCATCTTCACATCATCTTGTAGTAGGATATGTATTTGCTAAGGAAATTGCTTTTAAATATACCTTATTTATTTTATGGGGTGTTACAAGGAAATGGTGTTCCATTCATTATCACTTGTATATGAAATGTAGCCCCCCTTATCTTATAGCATCAGCCTGTATGGGTAGAAAACCCTTTATCCAAACTGCTTGGGATTGGTAAAGGTTTGGATTTTGCAATATTTGCATCTTTAAAATGGGACAGTTGAGAAAGGGCATGGAACCAAGTGTAAACAACAAAGGGCTCCATTTATTAAGCAGTGGATGCTGTTTTTCGTAGGCCCATCTTTTCAGGCTTAGGTTTCAATGATTGGTGCCAGTACACATTTGTATCTTGTGATTCGCTGACTACATGTTAGCTTTCAGTAAGGCAGTGTTATTCCTTCAGCAAAGGTTACCAAGAGAATAAAGCAGATTTGATAATAGAAGTAAATTGGAAAGTTTTTGAAATTGTATGTTCTATCTGAATCCTTAAAGGGACAGTCAACACCAAAATTGTTATTGTTTAAAAAGATAGATAACGCCTTTACTACCCATTCCCCAGTTTTGCACAACCAACATTTTTATATTAATACACTTTATAGCATTTAAACCTCTAAATTTCTGCCTGTTTCTAAGCTACTAAAGACAGCCTCTTATCACATGCTTTTTATTAGCTTTTCACAACAGGGGAGTGCTAGTTCATGTGAGCCATATAGATAACATTGTGCTCACACCCGTGGCTTGTGGCAGACACTGCACTAATTGGATAAAATGCAAGTCGATAGATAATAAATAAAAAGTCATGTGATCAAGGGGGTGTCAGAAAAGGTTTACATACAAGGTAATCACAGAGATAAAACGTTGATTAATATGTTTTCTAAGCAAAACTGGGTAATGGGTATTAAAGGGATTATCTATCTTTTTAAACAATAAACATTTTTGAGTTGACTGTCCCTTTAAGGAAAAAAATGGGTTTCAGATCCCTTTAACCAGCTACCCAGTTACAGAGTGAGCTTTGGTCTGTACAGCCAATCAGACGCTGTACCAATGGTCCTATACACAAAAGCAGGCACGCTCTTCTTAGCTGTCTTATGCTCAGTAAAAGTTCTTGCACATGTTTAAAAAAATGGGGATTGATTATGGACCCTGTTTTATTGTGTGGATAATGAATTGTCAAAGTCATGTTAAATTTCATTTTTTATTTATAGTAATCAAAATGTGCTGGATATTTTTCAGGATATTATGAAACCGCTTGTTGAAAAAAACACTCATAAAGAGGACTGATTGATCTACATGAGGAGGTTAAAGTGTACAGGAGTCTACAGGTTTTTCTGAATGTTAAGGGAAATTTTCTTTCTCAAAAAAAAAAAAATTCTTTCTCAAAAAAAGCTTGTCTTTAAAAGATGCCATGAGGTAAATTTTCGGGATGCCTTGAGTTGAGAGTGTTTTTATATATATATATATAATGCCATAGATGAGCACTCTCACTTCCAAATTCAGCTGCCAGGGTGCTAGTGGGTAGTAGATAATAGTAGCAAAAACTTGCACTCACTGGTCTTTTCAAACACCAAACATTTATTGTAACGTTTCGGAGACAGAATATCCCCTTCCTCGTCTGAGGAAGGGGATACTCTGTCTCCGAAACGTTACAATAAATGTTTGGTGTTGGAAAAGACCTGTGAGTGCAAGTTTTTGCTACTATTATATATATATATATATATATATATATATATATATATATATATATATATATATATATATAGATATATTAGTACTAAAGCCCGTTCATACGGGCCATTTCTTGCAGTACATCGGCCCCACCCCTTGCTCTCTCTCCCCCTCTCTTTTTCTCTCTCTCTCCCCTCTCTTTTGCGCTCTCTCTCCCCCTCTCTCTTATGCTCTCTCCCCCTCTCTTTTGCGCTCTCTCGCTCCACCTCTCTTTTGCGCTCTCTCGCTCCACCTCTCTCTACCCTCTCTCTTTTGCTCTCTCCCCCCTCTCTTTTGCTCTCTCCCCCCTCTCTTTTGCTCTCTCCTCCCTCTCTTTTGCGCTCTCTCCATTCCTCTCTTTTGCTCTCTCTCTCCATTCCTCTCTTTTGCTCTCTCTCCCCTATCCCCCCTCTTTTGCTATCTCCCCCTCTCTATTGCTCTCTCTCCCTCCTCTCTTCCCCTCTCTCTCCCCCCTCTTCTTTTGCTCTCACTCTTCCCCTCTCTTTTGCTCTCTCTCTTTCCCCCTCTTATTTTCTCTCTCCTCCTCTCTTTTGCTCTCTCTCTCCCCCTCTCTTGAGCTCTTTCCCATCTATTTTGCTCTCTGCCCCTCTCTTTCTATCTCCTTCCCCTCTCTCTCTCTCTCTCTCTCGTGCACGCGACCACGCCCCCGCTCACGTTCGACCACGCCCGCTCACAGCCGGCCATGCCCACTTCCGCCCACCGTCACCGTGCGGCAGCAGATCAGGTAGACTCTAAGGCCAGGTGTGTTTGTCCTCGTGCTGTCTCTACTGCGCATGACAGCTTCGGACAAACACACTTGGCCTTTTATATTATAGGAAATATATATATTTTATATGCACTTTTAATTTGTGGGACAGTATTAAATTTCAACAGCGCATGCGTAGCGGCAGCAAGATCCGACACAACTTCCTTTTCAGAATCTGCTCCTCAGTGCGCATGTTGTTTACATAATCGCATTCCACACATTCCTATTTAACATACGTGGAGTGTGATTACGTCATACAGAGCGTGCGCAGTTAGAGGGAGCAGATTCTGATAGAACAATGGCACCTGAAGTGCACACAAATTAATTCAGCCATGAAGCTATTTACTGGTCTTAAGAGAATGGGTTTTGGTGCTGGAATGTTAGTAACTTCAATTCAATTGACTATTTAACATTTATATAAAATTAGACTACATATGAACTATATTGAAGCAAATACATAGGACCAGATTACAAGTGGAGCGCTACATATTGCTTTCATGAAAGCGATATTAGCAATCCACTGTGTAATACCAGTGCACGCTAATGTATGCTGGTATTAAAAGTTTTCAACAATCACTTTCGCATTGCTGGGAAGCATTGCGCTCACAAGAGTGTGCTTCCACAAGAGTGTACTTCCTATGAGAGCCTCATTCTGATGCCGTCATACACAGCATCAAAACTAGCGCAGCGAAGGGGGTAAGTAGCACAGCAAATATATATGTATATACTGATATTTATATATATTTATTTGTTAATCTAATACACATATTAACTCATATATACATATATAAGCATATACATATATACTTACAGGGAACACAAGCTCACGGTAGCAATAACCAGCCACTTGTAATGGCTGGTTAATAATTGCACGCCTGCAAACAGGAAAATTTGTGGGTGCGCAATAATTTAGCACTCCCCTTGTAATCTAGCCCATAATATTTTACTTTTTTTTATTTAAAGTGAATGTAAACTTTGAGGAATGTGTGCCGGTTTTTAATAATCCTATTAAAAACAGGGGGACTTTCATTCATCAAAGTTTACATTTTAGCCGTTTTGTTAAAATACTTACCTTTTCTTCTTGCAAAGCCAGAGCAGCGCTTCCCCCGCCTGTTGCTCGAGAGACCTTCATAGGTCAGAAATGCAGACTCCGGCTTCCTCCAATCATGGCATGGCCTCAGGCAATGTTTGCTCTGAGGGGGGAGTCATGATTGCAGAAAGCCGGATTTGTCATTGCTGACGTAAGAAGAAACGAGCGACGGACGGGGGAAGCGCTGCTCCGGCTTTGCAAGAAGAAAAGGTAAGTATTTTAACAAAATGGCTAAAATGTAAACTTTGATGAATGAAAGTGCCCCTGTTTTTAATAGGATTTTTAAAAACCGGACACACATTCCTCAAAGTTTACAATTATTTTGGGGCATATTTAAGAAGGTGCGAGCGGACATGATCTGATATTGCGGATCATGTCTGCCGCACATCGATAAATGCTGACAGCATATGCTGTCGGCATTTATCATTGCACCAGCAGTTCATGTGAACTGCTGGTGCAATACCGCCCCCTGCAGATTCTCGTCCAATAGGCCGCTAGCAAGGGGTGTCAATCAACCCAATCGTATTAGATCGGGTTGATTTCCGGCGATGTCTGTCCGCCTCCTCAGAGCAGGCGGACAGGTTATGGAGCAGCGGTTTTTAGACCGCTGCTTCATAACTTATGTTTCTGGCGAGCCTGAAGGGTCGCCAGAAACACGAGGCATCAAGCTCCATTCGGAGCTTGATAATTCGGCCCCTTTAAGATAATTTTTAGATTATAGCAAACATTATTTATTATTACTTTTAAATATTTAGTTGTATCCTTTTATTGTTTAATTTTTATTATTTTAGAATCCCTGAAACCATCGTGAACGGCAAACAGGGCAACCATGGATTGAAGAAACAATAGAAAGAGGAAAGAAATCTGTAGTGACCGGAGAGGCTTAAAGAAAACATTTATGCTGCAATTTCAGAACTACATTTTCTGCTTGTTCAGTCATTTATGTTTTTTTTGTTTTATAAGCTGTCAAGAAATGTGACATAAATCAGTTTAGAGAACATGATTAAACATCTTATGGATTTATTAACACTTTCTGTAGATTCTAAGCTCCCAAATAAGTGTAAAGATGTTCTCAAATTTGTTTCTATCTGTAAACTTTATAGATTTCTCAAAAATAAAACACAAAAAATGTAATTATTATATATTTTGGAAGAATCTTCATTACAAATAAAGTCTGTTAAATTTTGGATGCATCTAATGTTCTCTCTTTGTGGTTTAAACAAGTGTTTCAGAAGAGACGTTTAAAGATATTAGTATAGCACATTTGGAAATAAATGAAACGCATATAGGAACCATTTAAATTGCTCACTCTATGGAACCTTGTCCAGCATAAGCTTTCAATGTAGAGCAGAATAGATCAATCAGCAAATTAAAGACTAGACCTAAAAAAAGGTCTAGTTTTGAGGATAAACTAGCAAATCTTCTTTACAGAAGACAATATATTACACACCAACCCACTCAATTGTGACCTATCTTTTCCTTTAAGAAGGAGAATTAGATATGAGCAACCAGTTTTTTGTTGCTGAGACACAACTCTCCGTTATTTGTTTGCAGTTTCCCCAGAATAATATCAGCTACCAACAACAAGTGTCATTTGAACTTCTATAGAATATTTGACCTGGATATGAATTGTTTAATCATCCCAGGTATCTGTACAAGGTTAGGCCACTGTGTCTTGTGGTGAAGAATCTTTGGATAGCTTACTAGCCAAGAACCAGTTTCATTCTGTTTCTTTTTGTGCGTGAGATAGGCTTTACATTTTCTGGCTATCGGTATTTAGCGATGTCGGGCGGACATGATTTGCTACAGCAAATCATGTCTGCCGCCCATTTGATAATTCGGCCCCTTCATATCTTTGAGCCCTTATAACTTTTGTGTAATTTTATTTTTAATCATTTTTAACAGACATTGTTATTATGAGTGTAACTGTACTTGGTAATGTATTTTTTATTTTTAATGTTTTTATTGAGGTCCAAAAACATTAATTATGCTTACCAGATAATTTCCTTTCCATTTGTATGAGGAGAGTCCACAGCTTCATTACTTACTTGTGGGAAATACTGAACCTGGCCACCAGGAGGAGGCAAAGACACCCCAGCCAAAGGCTTAAATACCTCCCCCATTCCCCTCATCCCCCAGTCATTCTGCCGAGGGAACAAGGAACGGTAGGAGAAATATCAGGGTATAAATGGTGCCAGAAGAACAAAAAAAATTTGGTCCGCCCAACAGAGAAAACGGGCAGGTGCCGTGGATTCTCTTCATACAGATGGAAAGGAAATTATCTGGTAAGCATGATTTATGTTTTCTATCTTAATATGAGGAGAAACCACAGCTTCATTCCTTACTTGTGAGAAACATATACTCAAGCTCTAGAGGACACTGAATGAAACGGGAGGCTTAAACGAGAGGTGGACCCTATTCTGAGGGCACCACAGCCTGCAAAACCTTTCTCCCAAAAGATGCTTCGGACGAAGCAAAAAATTCCTTAGTGGCTTGAAGATAGAACTTCAATGCCCAAACCACATCCAAATTATGAAGTAACCACTCCTTCAAAGAAGAAGAGCTAGGACACAAAAAAGGAACAACAATCTCCTGATTGATGTTGCGATCATAAACAACCTTAGGAAGAAAACCTAACCCAGTACGAAGAACAGCGTTATCAACATGGAATACTAGGTAAGGGGGCTCACATTGCAAGGCAGCCATCTCAGATACTCTGCGTGCCAAGGCAATAGCCAGTTAAAAGAGAACCTTCCAAGATAATAATTTAATGTCAAGGCCATGCATAGGCTCAAACGGAGCCCTCTGCAAAACCTTAAAGGGCCAGTAACCCCACCAAATAAGGTTATATAATAATGCACACAGTGCAGAATTATATAACATTAGCCTAGTGCCACGTTTCTAAAGCAGAGTATAGGAAAGATATTTACCTACGATAATCTATTTTTCAGAACGCCGCTCCTCGCTCTACTGAGCGGGTCTGTTTTTTACCTAAGCGCATCGGGCACGCTGTCTAGTCACAGCACGCCCGATCGTGCCATTAAACTGAATGTAGCTCGCTCTTGTTACCATACCCGAGCCGGAGCGAGCACATTCAGTTTAATGGCGCGATCGGGCGTGCTGTGACTAGACAGCGTGCCCGATGCGCTTAGGTAAAAAACAGACCCGCTCAGTAGAGCCAGGAGCGGCGTTCTGAAAAATAGATTATCGTAGGTAAATATCTTTCCTATAATCTGCTTTAGAAACGTGGCACTAGGCTAATGTTATATAATTCTGCACTGTGTGCATTATTATATAACCTTATTTGGTGGGGTTACTGGCCCTTTAAGGACAAGATTTAAGCTCCAAGTAGGAGCGCTAGGTTGAAAAACAGGTCTGATTCTAGACAGAACCTGAACAAAGGACTGTTCGTCTGGAAGCTCAGCATGCAATAAAACAGATAGGGCCGAAATCTGTCTCTTAAGAGAACTAGCCGAAAGCCCCTTCTCCAGACCATCCTGTAGAAAAGAATCCTGGAAACCCTGACCTTATGCCAGGAAAAGCCACACTCTTAACACCAGAATAAGTAGGTCCTCCACACCTTATGATAGATGTGACCAGTAACCAGCTTACGGGCTTAAATGAGAGTATCAATAACAATAACGGGAAAATGTAGATCAGACTAAAACTCCAAGGCACTGCTAATGCATCTATTAGCTCCGGCTGAGGATCCCTGGACCACGACCCATATCTGGGTAGCTTGGAATTGAGCTGGGACACCATGAGATCTATCTCCGGTGTCCCCCATCTGCTGCAAATCTCTGCAAACACCTCGGGATGGAGAGAACATTCCCCTGGATGAAAGGATTGTCTGCTGAGGAAATCCGCTTCCCAGTTGCCCACATCTGGAATGTGGATCACTGACAGCGAGAAGTTGTGGGCCTCCGTCCATTCCAGAATCTGATATACTTCCCTTATTGCTAGGGATCTCCTCATTCCCCACTTAGGTTATATATTGTCTGTAAGAAATATCCTCATGGATATGAAGTCTATTATCGTACCCAGGAACTCCACCCTGGTACTGGGAATAAGAGAACTCTTTTCTAAGTTTGCATAAATAAAAAGAGAGAAGCGCTCAACCTGGAAACGAACAATAGCATAATAGCTTGTTCTACGGCTAGTTACCACCCAAGAAGCAGCCTCTTTTTGCTCAACATGTGCCTTTCACAGAGAAAATCTTTCCTGAAGCATATCAGTCTGATCCTGACTTCACAGTACAGTCCAGCCCCGAAATACCAGGCAATTCTTCTCTGAACGAGAGAAACAGCAAAACCCCAGACGTACGTTTCGGCCTATTGTGGGCCTCGTCAGTGAGGTGCAGCCATATCCCTCTAGGCACACTGAGCAACGGGTCCACGTCTGGATTCCCGCATCACACTTAGGGAGACTTCCCAAAATGTCATAATTTGCATAAATAAAAAGAGAGAAGCGCTCAACCTGGAAACGAACAATAGCATAATAGCTTGTTCTATGGCTAGTTACCACCCAAGAAGCAGCCTCTTTTTGCTCAACATGTGCCTTTCACAGAGAAAATCTTTCCTGAAGCATATCAGTCTGATCCTGACTTCACAGTACAGTCCAGCCCCGAAATACCAGGCAATTCTTCTCTGAACGAGAGAAACTTTTCTAAGTTTATCTTCCATCCATGAGATGGAAGAAGAGAAAGAAGGGCTTTCAAATGGTCCTCTGCCAGACGACAGGACGGTGCTTGAACCAAAATATTGTCTAAGTAAGGCATCACTGCAATCCTTTTGGTTCTGGCCACTGCGAGCAGAGCCCCCAGAACCTTCGTAAAAACTCTTGGAGCAGTAGCTAGACCAAACGGAAGTGTAATAAACTGGAAGTGTTGGTCCAGGAATGCAAATCTTAGGAACTTGAAGTGTTCCTTGAGTATAGGGACGTGAAGGTAGGCATCCTTCAGGTCTATCGTGGTCATAAATTGTCCTTCCTAGACTAAAGGAAGAATGGACCTTATTGTCTCCATCTTGAACGAGGGGACAGACAGGAATTTGTTTAAACACTTTAGGTCCAGAATTGGACGAAAAGTACCCTCCTTCTTTAAGACCACAAACAGGTTTGAGTAGTATCCAAGACCTCTCTCTGCTGGAGGTACCGCTAAAATGACCCCAGGGCAGAGAGAGATCTTACACACACCCTAGAAAAGCTTCGCTCTTTTCTGGCCTTGAAGACAGGTTTAATAAGAGGAATCTGCCCCTGGGAGGACGAGACTTGAAGCCTATCCTGTATCCCTGAGCGATGACCTCCAGTACCCACGGGTCTTTATGTCCCCAAACCAAGCTTCTGAAAAGATTGAGAGTCTGCACCCTACCAGATCCCAAGCCAGATCGGGGGCCGCCCCTTCATGCCGACTTTGACTCGGCAGGCTTCTTATTCTGCTTGGATTTATTCTAGGACTGCTCCAGCTTTGCAGAAGGCTGCTGACGTTGGGATTTGTCCAAACGAAAGAAACGAAAATTAGGACCTTGTCCCTTAGGTTTGTTCTTATCCTGCGGTAAAAAGGCACCTTTGCCTCCAGTAACTGTGGATATGATAGAGTCCAGGCCTGGACCAAAAATAATCTTTCCCTTAAATGGGATGGAAAGAAGTCTAGACTTCGAAGTCATGTCCGCAGACCAAGGCTTTAGCCTAGCACAGAAAAACCTGAAGCCTTGGCATTCAGGAGAATAATCTGCATATTTGCATCACAAATAAAAGAACTAGCTACCCTTAAGGTCTTAATTCTTTCTTGGATCATGTCAAGAGGACCTTCCACCTCAATCAACTCAGATAAGGAGTCACACCAGTAGGTAGCCACCCACTCCCGCAACCACAGCAACAGTCACTGCCAGTTGAAACAAATATCCCGTATGCTGAAACATCTTTCTTAATATAGTTTCCAGCTTCTTATCCATGACTCTTTAAACGACAAACTATCCTCAAGTGGGATAGTAGTGCGCTTAGTAAGTGTGGAGATAGCACCGTCTACTTTAGGTATGGAACCCTACAACTCCAACTGAGAGTCCGGAACCAGGAACAATTTCTTAAAGGAAGAAGAAGGGGAAAAAGAAGAACCGACTCTTTCCCATTCATTCTTAATAATGTTCGCCATCTTAAGGGAACCGGGAAAGTCTGTGCTACAACCCTTTCCTCGTAGACCTTATCTAATTTAGGAATGCAAGGTTCCTCAGGTAATTTAGGCTCAGGAACCTCTAACGTAGCCAACACCTCCTTTAGCAGAAAGCGTAAGTGTTCAATCCTATATATAAAGTCTGGTTCCTTAGCAGTTGGAAGCTTAGAGGCAGCAGATTCCGACCCAGAAAGAGCATCCTCTGAAGTATCAGAGGTGCCTTCATCATCAGATAATCTTGTATCAGATACATCCTATAAGCTAGTAGATGACCCCTGGGAAGGATAGCAATATTTAACCTTTTGCTTAGCAGTGCGAGGTAAAGCACTAAAGGCCACAGACACAGCCATCTGTAACTGTTCAGTAAAGTCTGGCAGTAAAAGGAACCCTCCAAATGGAGGAATAGGAGTGCTACGGGAAGCTGCATGTGTATTAGGAGATGAATGTAGGGTGCGCACCTCACAGGACGGAGACTCCTCAGAGGTAGAAGGCTCAGTAGTACTAAACATATTAGCTTTCTTTGATAAGATTACTTTATCAAGGCATGTGGAACATAATTGAGCAGACAGGTATACCGTGGCCTCCTCACAATATAGACAGGCATTAGCTTCAGGTAAAGAGGGAGTATCCTCAGAGTCCTCCATAGCTTGCGCTTATAAAAAGGACAAAAACATAAATTATGCTTACCTGATAATTTAATTTCCATCGAGGGGAGGAGAGTCCACAGCTTCATTCATTACTATTCGGAATTAAGAACCTGGCCACCAGGAGGAGAAAAAGACACCCCAGCCAAAGGCTCAAATACCTCCCCCACTTCCCTCAACCCCCAGTCATTCTGCAGAGGGAACCAGGAACAGTATGAGAAATATCAAATTAAAAAAGGTGCCAGAAGATGAATAAATTTAGGGCCACCCAACGGAGATACGGGCAGGAGCCGTGGACTCTCCTCCCCTCGATTTGCTCCATAGATGCCTCATTCTTGAAGGCCCAAGACGAAGCCACAGCTCTAGTTGAATGAGCCGTGATCCTCTGAGGAGGCTTACATGCCGCTGTCTCATAAGCCAAGCGAATCAAGCAACTCAACCAAAAAGACAAAGAAGTAGCAGAGGCCCTTTGTCCCTTGCGCTTCCCAGAATACACCACAAAAAGAGACATAGACTGTCTGAAATCTGTTGTAGCCTGAAGATAGAACTTCAAGGTATGAACCACATTCAGGTTTCAAAGTAACCTCTCCTTGGAAGAAGAAGGGTTAGGACAGAAAGAAGGAACAACTATTTCCTGATTGATGTTACGGTTAGACACCACCTGGGAGAAACCCCAACCCAGTGCGAAGTACAGCCTTATCCGCATGAATGACCAGATAAGGTGGGTCACATTGCAAGGCAGCTAGTTCAGATACTCTATGTGCCGATGCAATAGCCAACAGGAAGAGAACCTTCCAAGACAGAATCTTAATGTCTATGGAATGTATAGGTTCAAACGGAAGCCTCTGCAAAACCCTAAGGACTAAGTTTAAGCTCCAAGGCGGAGCCGACTGTCTAAAGACAGGCCTGATTCTAGACAGAGCCTGAACAAAAGATTGAATGTCAGGGAGTTCAGCGAGTCTCCTTTGAAACAAAATTGATAATGCCAAAATCTGTCCCTTGTAGGAACTAGTGGCAAGACCCTTCTCCAAACCATCTTGGAGAAAGGACAGAATCCTGGATACTTTCACCTTGTGCCAAGGATATCTATGCTTCTCACACCAGGACAAGTAAGTCCTCCACACCTTATGGTAGATGCGATGAGTAACTGACTTCCTTGCCTGAAATAGAGTATCAATCACACTTTCAGAAAAGCCTCTATTAACGAAGACTAGGCTTCAATCTCCACGCAGTCAGCCTCAGGAATCTAGATTTCAATGTTGAAAGGGGCCCTGTGAAAGCAGATACCTGTGACAGGGTAACCTCCACGGCGGAGAGGATGACATCCCCACCAGATCCGCAAACCACATCCTCCACTGCCACGAAGGAGCAATCAGAATGGCCGAGTCCCGCTCCTGTTTGATGCATGTCACTACTCGAGGTAGAAGTGGTAGCAGTGAAAAAATGTAAGCTAGGCTGAATCCCCAAGGAGCCACTAAGGCATCTATCAGCTCTGCTTGGGGATCCCTGGACCTCGACCTGTATCAAGGTTGCTTGCAATTGAGTCTGGATGCCATGAGATCTATTTCCGGTGTTCCCCATCTGAGACAAATCTGTGCAAATACCTTGGGGTGGAGAGACCATTCCCCTGGATGGAAGGACTGTCTGCTGAGAAAGTCCACCTCCCAGTTGTCCACACCCTGAATGTGAATCGCTGAGAGCGAGCAGTCGTGGGACTCCGCCCACTCCAGGATCCGAGTCACCTCCCTCATCGCGAGGGAGCTCCTCGTACCCCCTTGATGGTTGATGTAAGCCAACGAGGTAATGTTGTCGGTCTGGAATCTGATTAAACTGACCGACCCCAGAGAAGGCCAAGCCTTCAGAGCATTGTAGATTGCTCGTAGTTCTAGGATGTTGATCAGAAGGAGAGACTCCTCCCTGGACCACTTTCTTTGTGCCATCCTGGCACCCCAAACAGCTCCCCAACCTGACAGACTGGCATCTGTGGTCACAATTTCCCAGGACGGTCTCAAGAAGGATGTCCCCATGGACAGTTGCTCCGGATGAATCCACCAAGAGATGGAGTTCTGAGCACTCAGGGATATCAGCTGTTATAGATCTGAATGATCATCGTTCCACTGTCTCAACATGCACAATTGAAGAGGTCGTAGGTGAAACCTGGCGAATGGGATCACATCTATGCTTGACACCATGATCACCTCCATACATTGAGCCACCAATGGATTTGAGGAGGACTGAAGGGCTAGACAGGTGGACGCAAGCTTCCTACACCCTTGATCTGTAAGAAATATCTTCATGGACATAGAGTCTATTATCATGCCCAGGAACTCCACCCTGTTGCTGGGAACCAGGGAACTCTTTCCTGAGTTGATCTTCCAACCGTGAGATTGGAGCAGAAGAAAAAGAGCCCTCGAATGATCCTCTTTGAGGCTGAACGACGGCCCATGAACTAGGATGTCATCCAGGTAAGGCGCCACCGCAATGCCCCTGGATCTGGCCACTGCAAGCAGCACCCCCAGAACCTTCATGAAGACTCTCAGGGTCGTCGCCAGACCAAAAGGAACGGCCACAAACTGGAAGTGTTGGTCCAGAAATGCAAATCTTAGGAACCTTTGGATTGGCACATGAAGGTAAGCATTCTTCAAGTCTATAGTCTTAGGAATAGTACCCCACAGCTCAAGCTGAGAGTCCGGAACGGGGAACAGTTTTTTTATAGGAAGAAGAAGGGGAAAAGGAAGAATCGCTCTGTCATTCTTAATAATATTAACCATCTTAACGGGAACCGGGAAAGACTGAGGTACTACCCTGTCCTTGTATACCCTGTCAAGCTTGGGAATCACAGGTTCCTCCGGTATCTTAGGTTCCGGAACTTCCAGAGTAGCAAGCACCTGCCATAGCAGAAAGCGCAAATTCTCTATCCTTAACCTATAACCAGGCTCCCCCGCCGCCGGAGGTTTAGACGACACGGACTTCGACCCAGAAGGGGCCTCCTCCAAAGAATCGGAGTGGGCCTCATCCTCATATAGAGCCTCTGGATCTCCCATCGGCAAGGACAAACCCTGGGCCAGGCCACTATGATAAAACTTACGCTTGAGCTTAGCAGAACATGGTAAGGCATGGATCACCTTCGAAACCGCCAATTCCAGTGGGTCCGCAAAGTCTGACGGCCAACGAATCTCTCCCGAAGGAGTAATGGTTGGACCCCGGGGCGCTGCATGTGCAATCAGAGATTAATGTAGGGAACACACCTCCCGGGATGAAGAACCCTCAGAGGTGTACCGCTCAGTAATACTAGACATTCATTTACATTTAGATGCTTTAACTTTATCAAGGCATGTGGAACATAGTTGAGCAGGATGATCTACCAGAACCTCCTCACAGTAAATACAGGAATGAGACTTTTTTAAGGAAGGAGAGCCTTCCAACACATCAGAGTCCTCCATCACTTGCGCACTTGGTTAGACTAACTTTATTTATTAAAAAGGCACCTTTACACCACCAATGGCCGGGGCACTCACCACCTCCTAGGACCCGTACTACAGAAACCGCTATGTCTCCTGCGCCACAGATCAACATGAAGGATAGATAGCCACACCCAGTCGCATGGAATGCCTGGCAGGACCGCCCCTGCACTAGGGAAAAATGCGCCAAAAAATGGCCACGCAAGTTTCCGCAAGTAATCTTAAAGTTCCACCCATTGACATAGCCTTATCCCGCACATAGCGCAGCAATGACACAATAACATATCATGTATAAACCGTCCCTGTTCAATAATCCACCTTCCAGGAATATTAACCCTTGATTCTGTAAAGATATAAAGGCGTCACACTGTGACCCTGTCTTCTATGTTATCTATGTACTACCCTATTCCCTACCCACCGCGATGGACACTCGATTGATCTGGTATTCTCCTATCTCTGCTCTCTCTCTGATGTTGCCTGTCACCCATTTCCCATCTCAGACCACCATCTGCTCACCTTTAATCCTAATATAGATGCTAAACCTACTTCCCCCTCTCGCCCCCGCACCAGTAGAAATCTGCACACTGTGGACTTCAGCTATCAGCTCTATGCTGATGATACCCAGATCTACCTTTCCACCCCTGCACTCTCTCCTTCTGTCAACTCTCACATCAGCGACTGCTTATTTGGCATTTCCTCCTGGATGGCCTCTCACCACCTAAAAATAAATATGTCCAAGACCGAACTACTTCTAATTCCCCCCTCTAACTCCACTCCAGTTTCTAATATTTCTATCACTGTAGCGGCACCACTATCTCCCCATCATCACCCCAAGTCCGCTGCCTCGGAGTCACGCTTGACTCAAATCTGTCCTTCATTCCCCACATCCAACTGCTCTCTTCATCCTGCCGCAACCACCTATGCAATATCTCCAAAATGTGTCCATTTCTGAGTGCTGAAACTACTAAACAGCTAATCCACTCCCTGGTAATTTCCCGACTTGACTACTGTAACAACTTACTAACTGGCCTCCTGTCAGGGTTTTTTTCCTGTTGTGTTTGCCATGTGCTGCTGGCAGCCATTTTACTCACCTCTCTTCCTGACTATGGTGCATTGTGGGGGATGCTGCTCAATTCCTGCACTTCCTTTTATGGCCAGACTGGTGTGCATCTTCCATGTGAGACAGGATGCAGTCTCAGAATTGTGATGTCATCACTTATTATTTAAAGGGCCTCTGTTCAGTATGCTTTGCCTTTGCGTTGTCTCAGACCTGTTTATTAGAGTTCCTGTGTATTACCTGGCTGCCTGACGTCCTTCCTGGTTCCTGATCCCTGGCTTGTTCCTGACTCTGCTGTTTTCCTTGTTCCTGATTCCAGCTCGTCTGACTATTCGCTTTGGCTCCTGACTCGGCTCGTCTGACTACCAGATCTGGTTTTGACTCCTGGCTTGTTATTTGACTTGTGGAATTTTTATTATTTTTTTGCTATTAATTAATTAATTAATGTGATTATTTTTGCAATTCTCATCTCAGTCTGATTCCTGGCACCCTAAAATTACGCAAAGGCCATGAATCCTGATGATGCTAATAATCCACCTTTACCTGCCATCATTTCCAGGATGGATGAACAGGATCACCGCTTGGATCAATTTGCACTAGCCCTGCAAACCCTGCTGACTCGCACTGCACATTTGGACCAAAGTGTTCCGCAAGTTATGGCTGCTCCTGTTTCCGCTGCTGCACCTAGTCCTAACAGGAGCATGTCCGGTTCTGCACCTTTACCTCAGTGATATGGAGGCGATCCTATTCAGTGCAGAGGGTTTTTGAACCAGGTGGGCATTTACTTTGAGATGTTACCTCAGGCGTTTCCCTCTGACAGAGCTAAGGTGGGATTTCTCATCTCGTTACTCTCTGACACGGCTCTTGCCTGGGCTAATCCCTTGTGGGAGACTAATAAACCTGTGATTTCTAATTACCCTGAATTTGTGGCCTCCTTTCGAAGGGTATTTGATATTCCAGCTCGCTCCTCCTCTGCTGCTAAATGACTCATGTCCCTTCAGCAAGGTACAAGATCTGTTGCTCAGTATGCTATTGTGTTCCGTACGCTTGCCGCAGAGGTAGGTTGGAACAATGATGCCCTTGTTGCCGCCTTCTTTCATGGGCTCTCTGATGTGATTAAAGACGAAGTTGCTGCTAGAGATTTACCAGAGGATCTCGAGGCATTGGTGTCTTTTTTTATCCTAATTGACATCAGACTCAGAGAGAGGCCCTCTTTCAAGGAGCGCTTGCGGAAGCCTCCTGTTCCATTGTCTCCTATGTGTTCATTCCCACCCATGCCTCCCTCTCCTCCCATGCCTCCTGGTCCTGAGTCACCAGGTACTGCTGAGCCGATGCAGCTGGGATTCACGCATCTCTCCGCGGTGGAGAGGGCTTTTAGGAGGAGGGAGGGGCTCTGCCTCTATTGTGGGTTACAGGGCCACCTTTTGAAGTCTTGTCCTACACGGCCGGGAAACGATCTCACCTAAGGTCCTGTCGGGGGCAGTTCTTGGGTGGTTTATCCTCGTCCCTGGAACTGCTTAAGGAGAAACCTTTGGTCATGGTTGTCCTTTCCTGGGTGGACTCCTCCATAATCACCCAGGTTCTTGTTGACTCCGGTGCTGCGGGCTATTTCATTGACAGTGCTTATGTATCAAAGCACTCCATTCCTGTTTTGTCTCGGTCCGTTCCGCTTGCTATTGAGGCCATTGATGGCAGGCCCCTTCAGCCCACACTTGTTACTCATGGAACTGCTCCGTTGTCCATGGCTGTTGGGGCTCTCCATTTTGAAACCCTCCAGTTTCAGGTGATAAACTCTCCGCATTTTCCGGTTTTTCTTGGTTATCCCTGGCTCCAAAAGCACAATCCCAGTCTCGACTGGCGCAGGTCCGAAATTTTGTTGTAGTCCCTGCAATGTATTTCCACTTGTCTTCGGAAACCAGTTAAAGTCTTGTGCACTTCTTCGGTTTCTCAAATGCCAGAGGAGTACCGAGAGTTCCTAGATGTGTTTGACAAGGTGCGTGCCGGTACGTTGCCTCCTCACCAGTCTTACGATTGTGCCATAGACCTGCAACCCGGAACCATTCCTCCTCAGGGCCGGGTGTACCCTCTGTCTGTTGCAGAGAATTGTGCTATGGAGGAGTATGTTGCAGATGCTCTGTCGCGGGGGATCATCCATAAATCCTGCTGTCCTGCAGGGGCTGGCTTCTTCTTTGTGAAGAAAAAGGGTGGCGAGTTAAGACCATGTATCGATTATAGGGATCTTAATCGTCTTACCATTAAGAATGCTTACCCTATTCCACTTATTAAGGAACTCTTTGACCGCCTCAAGGGAGCTACAGTCTTTACTAAACTTGATTTGAGAGGAGCGTACAATCTCGTTAGGATTAAGGAGGGCCACGAATGGAAAACAGCATTTAACACCAGGAGCGGGCATTATGAATATCTTGTAATGCCCTTTGGCCTATGTAATGCTCCTGCTGTTTTTCAGGAATTTATTAATGATGTCTGTTACGGTTAGCTCCAGGCTGGCTGGAAGTTGGACCGTAGAAAAGGATGCTCCTAGCGCTCCCCTACAAACATGAGTCAAAGCTGCAAGTTAGAGGGTCAGAATAGGTCTGATGTGCTGGACACACAGCCTGCTTTTTATTGAGGTTACATGCAAACAGGACACTCTCAGGGGGAGGCATAAAATCCCCCATCACACATTTGATATTAGATAGAGAGACACTCCCTTTGACAGGCCACAACATTACTTCAGCAGATAACAAGTTACACACAATAAAACAATGCAGTCCACCTTATCACTAGCAGTCTGATTAGACAATGGTAAGGTTTATCACTAAACCTAATTAGAGCTGATCCCAGCAAACTTGTATTTAGAATTGAACAAAATTAACTCTTAATGGCACACAATGAAACTGAACCAAGTGGGAGAAAGCCAGGGACAAGTCATTTCACAGGTCTGGGGACATAGTCTTAAAGGGGCATTGTTCACCAAAGTCACAATATGTCCCCAGACGGTTCTTAAAGGGCCATACACACCCAATAAAAGTTAATATACTCTCAGGGGCACAATCTTCCAGGGGCCATAGTCATGAGGAAGGAGGCTGGCAAATAGGCTTCTCCAAAATCCAGGGAAGCAGGGCAATTTTCCATTTAAAGGGCCAGTTACAAATAGCAGTTTGTAACATATCTCCCCTTTTGGAGGGAGACTAACCAGGCACCTGACCTTCTGTCGGTCAGTGCCTAAGTTAGTCTCGTAACCCACCCACAAATAAACATTATCAGCAAAGTAGCCCCCCCACAATAAGTAGTACTGGCCTGTAGGTTCCAGGTTGTAGGATGAAAGTGTAGCATCCTCGGCCTTCCTGGCGCAGCTGGGCAAATAGCTGGTGGTACTTGGGGGGCAGAGGCCAGCGGCACTCTGCCCTGGTGCCAGCACTTCTGCTGGGGTGAGGGGTTTGCAGGCCAGTCCTGTAACAAGGGGGTCTGTAGGGCAGAGGCCAGCAGCGCTCTGTCCTGATGCCAGCTCTTCTGCTGGGGTGAGGGGTTTGCAGGCCAGCCCTGTAACAAGGGGGTCTGTAGGGCAGAGGCCAGCAGCGCTCTGTCCTAATGCCAGCTCTTCTGCTGGGGGCATTGGGGCATAGTCCTGCCCGGTGGCAAAGGGAACGTGGGGGTCAGTGGGGGTTAACATCTCCACTGTTAACCCTGGGCCCAAGTTAGGAGTTAGCTGGAGAATGGAGACTGGGCTCCCAATCCACTGCATCTCACTCTGCTGATGGGGGACAGGAGCAACTGTCTCTGCCCCCTGTGCTGTAAGTGCAGAGACCACGGTCCCATCTGCACGGTTGTGGGGCTTACTGTCTCCCCCTGGTGCGTTAAGCTGCCGCTGGGGAGAGGGGGTTACAAGCTCCTCTCCCATACATACTTCCAGCTGCTGGGGAATGGAGTCTGGGCTCCCAATTCCCTGCATATTCCTCTGCTGCTGGGGGACAGGACCAACTGTCTCTGCCCCCTGTAACTCAGCCTGCCGCTGGGGAATGGAGTCTGGGCTCCCAATTCCCTGCAATTCACTCTGCTGCTGGGGGACAGGAGCAACTGTCTCTGCCCCCTGTGCTGTAAGTGCAGAGACCACAGTCCCATCTGCACGGTTGTGGGGCTTACTGTGTCCCCCTGGTGCGTTAAGCTGCCGCTGGGGAGAGGGGGTAACAAGCTCCTCTCCCATACATACTTACAGCCGCTGGGGAATGGAGTCTGGGCTCACAATTCCCTGCATATTCCTCTGCTGCTGGGGGACAGGAACAACTTTCTCTGCCCCCTGTAACTCAGCCTGCCGCTGGGGAATGGAGTCTGGGCTCCCAATTCCCTGCATATTCCTCTGCTGCTGGGGGACAGGACCAACTGTCTCTGCCCCCTGTAATTCAGCCTGCCGCTGGGGAATGGAGTCTGGGCTCCCAATTCCCTGCAAATTCCTCTGCTGCTGGGGGACAGGACCAACTGTCTCTGCCCCCTGTAACTCATTTTCTCACTGGAGAGCAGGTGTCCATACCCCCAAACTCCACAGTTGGCGCTCAAAGGCTCGTGCCGCTTCGTTCTCAGTAGCCAATTTTCGGATGACTCGACTGACTACCTCCTACGCAGGGTCTGGACCATATCGGACTAGCCGCCTCTTTACCTCTGGAACGAAATCAGCGCCCTCATAGCGACGGATCAGGTTGAGGTGCTCTTCACAGGGTTCTGACCAGTGTCTTGTCAGCTCCATGCTGCTGTAGGTAGGGACGCTGCGCAGTGGCTAGCGTTGCCCTCAATAACTCTCCTACGATACCAGTGCTGTTGGGGTGCTGCTCCTTGCGCTAGGACACCATCCCACCGCTGCCGCCAAATGTTACGGTTGCCTCCAGGCTGGCTGGAAGTTGGACCGTAGAAAAGGATGCTCCTAGCGCTCCCCTACAAACATGAGTCAAAGCTGCAAGTTAGAGGGTCAGAATAGGTCTGATGTGCTGGACACACAGCCTGCTTTTTATTGAGGTTACATGCAAACAGGACACTCTCAGGGGGAGGCATAAAATCCCCCATCATACATTTGATATTAGATAGAGAGACACTCCCTTTGACAGGCCACAACATTACTTCAGCAGATAACAAGTTACACACAATAAAACAATGCAGTCCACCTTATCACTAGCAGTCTAATTAGACAATGGTAAGGTTTATCACTAAACCTAATTAGAGCTGATCCCAGCAAACTTGTATTTAGAATTGAACAAAATGAACTCTTAATGGCACACAATGAAACTGAACCAAGTGGGAGAAAGCCAGGGACAAGTCATTTCACAGGTCTGGGGACATAGTCTTAAAGGGGCATTGTTCACCAAAGTCACAATATGTCCCCAGACGGTTCTTAAAGGGCCATACACACCCAATAAAAGTTAATATACTCTCAGGGGCACAATCTTCCAGGGGCCATAGTCATGAGGAAGGAGGCTGGCAAATAGGCTTCTCCAAAATCCAGGGAAGCAGGACAATTTTCCATTTAAAGGGCCAGTTACAAATAGCAGTTTGTAACAATGTCCTACGAGATATGTTGCAACAGTGTGTTGTGGTGTACTTAGACGACATCCTCATACACTCACCCACACTTGAGGCTCATCGTTCTGATGTTACACAGGTTCTACAGAGACTATGTGAGAACGGCCTGTTTTGTAAACTCGAGAAATGTGAGTTCCATCAGACTTAAGTAACCTTCCTAGGTTATGTTATCTCTGTTGCAGGGTTCTCCATGGATCCGGACAAGTTATCTGCAGTTCTGCAGTGGCCTCGCCCAGTTTTTTGGGGTTCACCAATTACTATAGAAAGTTTATTAAAAACTTTTCTTCCTTGGTCAAACCTATCACAGACATGACCCTTAAAGAGAATGATCCACTCCATTGGTCACCTACTGCCATTAAGACCTTTGATAGTCTTAAGACTGCCTTTGCTGCCGCTCCAGTTCTGGCTCATCCTAACCCTGTCCTGCCTTTCGTTCTTGAGGTTGATGCGTCTGAGACTGGAGTAGGTGCCCTCTTGTCTCAACGTCCTTCGCCTGACGGTTCCTTGCATCTGTGTGGTTTCTTCTCTAAGAAATTGTCTCCAGCGGAGTGCAATTATGAAATTGGCGACAGTGAATTACTGGCTATAATTTTGGCACTTAAGGAATGGAGGCATCTTCTCGAGGGTACTAGTGTGCCAGTGCTCATTGTTACTGACCACAAGAATTTAACTTATATATCTGAAGCAAAACGTTTGTCACCTCGACAGGCCAGATAGGCGCTATTTTTGTCTCAGTTTAATTATGTGGTCTCCTACCTGCCTGGTAGTAAGAATGTTAGGGCTGATGCCCTCTCTCGACAATTTTTGCCTCTGTCCAAGGAGAAGTCTGTACCTACTCCTGTTATACCTCCTGACCATATTTTGGCTACCATACGTACTAATTTGACTTCTCCCTTGGGGGAGGAGATCATGGCTGTACAAACCAATGCACCTCCTGAGAAACCTAGTGGTAAGTGTTTTGTTCCTGAGAATCTTCGAACTAAACTTTTGCACACTTACCACTATCCTAAAGCAGCAGGTCACCCAGGCAAGAACCAAATGATTTGGTCTGTCACTCGACAATTCTGGTGGCCAGGTCTTTGTTCTTATGTTGCTGCATATATTGCCTCCTGCTCAGTTTGTGCACAAAATAAGACTCCTCAACGTCTTCTTGTGGGTCTTCTTCAACCTATTGCTAATGGTGAGCGTCCTTGGACACATCTTTCCATGGACTTCATTGTCGAGCTCCCTGTTTCCAGTGGCAATACTTTTATCCTTATGGTGGTTGACCGTTTTTCTAAAATGTCACATTGCATTCCCTTGATGAAGCTGCCTACTGCTCAGGAGCTTGCTTCAATTTTTGCCCGGGAGGTCTTCCGTTTACATGGGTTACCCAAGGAGATAGTGTCAGACTGGGGTAGCAAGTTTGTCTCCAGATTTTGGCGTTCCTTTTGTGCTTAAATGGGGATCCAGCTTTCCTTCTCCTCGGCATATCACCCTCAATCCAATGGGGCTGCGGAACGGTCTAATCAAGCTCTGGAACAGTTCCTCTGTTGCTATGTCTCAGATCACCACAATAATTGGTCTGAACGGTTACCTTGGGCAGAGTTTGCTCGTAATAGTGCTATTAATGCTTCCTCCGAGATATCCCCGTTCATGGCGAATTATGGGTTTCAACCATCCTTGTTGCCCGATTCATTCATGTCTCAGGGTATTCCAGCTTTGGAGGAGCATCTCCGGCAACTCCGTTCCACGTGGGTGCATATTCAGGATTGCGTTCATCGTTCTATGCAGCGCCAAAAGTTCCAGGCTGATCGTAGGCATCTGCCCGAACCTTCCTACCAGGTTGGTGAGAGAGTTTGGCTGTCCTCCCGCAACTTGAACCTTCGTGTGCCTTCCAATAATTTGGCTCCCCGTTATGTTGGTCCTTTTCGAATACTCTGACGGATTTATCCTGTGGCCTACAATCTTGACCTTCCTCCTGCTATGTGCATCTCCAATGTTTTTCATGTCTCCCTCTTGAAACCATTGGTTTGTAATCGGTTTACCACTGTGTTGCCTCATCCCCGTCCTATCTTTGTTGACAACCATGAGGAGTATGAGGTCAGCAGCATTATTGACTCTCGTATGTCCAGGGGTCGTGTACAGTATGTGGTTCACTGGAGAGGCTACGGTCCGGAGGAGCGTTTTTGGGTTCCCTCCTCTGATGTTCATGCTCCTGCCCTCCTCCGTGCCTTCCATGCCCGTTTCCCCAATAAGCCTTTTGTCCTCCCGTGGGGGAGGGGTCGTTGAGGGGAGGGTACTGTCAGGGTTTTTTCCCCTGTTGTGTTTGCCATGTGCTGCTGGCAGCCATTTTACTCACCTCTCTTCCTGACTATGGTGCATTGTGGGGGATGCTGCTCAATTCCTGCACTTCCTTTTATGGCCAGACTGGTGTGCATCATCCATGTGAGACAGGATGCAGTCTCAGAATTGTGATGTCATCACTTATTATTTAAAGGGCCTCTGTTCAGTATGCTTTGCCTTTGCGTTGTCTCAGACCTGTTTGTGAGATTTCCTGTGTATTACCTGGCTGCCTGACGTCCTTCCTCGTTCCTGATCCCTGGCTTGTTCCTTACTCTGCTGTTTTCCTTGTTCCTGATTCCGGCTTGTCTGACTATTTGCTTTGGCTCCTGACTCGGCTTGTCTGACTACCAGCTCTGGTTTTGACTCCTGGCTTGTTATTTGACTTGTGGAATTTTTATTATTTTTTGCTATTAATAAAGGTGTGATTATTTTTGCACTTCTCGTCTCAGTCTGATTCCTGGCACCCTGACACCTCCCTCTCTCCCGCCTCTCTCCCCTCCAATCCATCTTAAATGCATCTGCCAGGCTAATCCACCTCTCTCGACGCTCTGTTTCTGCTGCACCTCTCTGTGAGTCCTTTCACTGGCTCCTCATTCACAACAGAGTTAAATTCAAAATTCTCACCCTGACTTACAAAGCCCTCACCAATGCTGCCCCTCCCTACCTGTCCTCACTCATCAACAAATATACTCCTGCCTATCCCCTAAGATCCAACAACGACCTGCTTCTTGCGTCCTGTACCATCACTTCCTCGAGCTGTCATACTTGACCCTAACCTCTACTCCTTTAAACGTTCCCTAAAGACCTTTCTGTTCAGGGAAGCTTATCAACCGACTTATTAACAAACTAACTTCACTTAACTAACATTTGCCCTCTGTCGCCTCACTAATATCATATTCACCTCTACAGTCCCCACTTCCTGTTTCCCATCCACTTACCCATCAAGATTGTAAGTTCCCACGGGAATAGGGCCCTCAATTCCCCCTGTATTTGTCTGTAAAATGTTGTCTTTTATCATATTGTTTCTCCATTGTACTGTTATCCTTGTACCCATGGGCAGCGCTGCAGAATCTGTCGGCGCTTTATAAATAGAGAATAATAATAATAATAAACAGGGTGTGAAAATAAATTTAAAAAAAAGCGTTATTTCACTCTCCATAGCTGCCATTACGAGTTACTGAAAAGCCTCCTTGTGCTGTGCGTTATGGTGCTGCCACTAAATAAAGTTATTAACCCCTAATCCGCCGCTCCCCGAAATTGCCGACACCTAAATAAACCTATTAACCCCTAAACCGCCGGCCCTCCCCACATCGCAAAACACTAAATTAAACTATTAACCCGTAAACCTAACACCCCCCTAACTTTAAATTAAAATTACAATATAACTATCTTATAATAAATAAAAACTTACCTGTGAAATAAGAAAAAACTAAGTTTAAACTATAAATTAACCTAACATAACTAAAATTAAAAAAAAAAAAACACCAATTAAATAATCTAAATTTCAAATTTAAAAAAAACTAACGCTACGAAAAAATTAAAAAAATCTAAAATTACAAAAAATAACGAAAAATAAAAAACACTAAGATTACAAAAATAATAATCAAAATTATCAAAAATAAAAACAATTACACCTAATCTAATAGCACTATAAAAATAAAAAAGCCCCCTAAAATAATAACTCCCCTAGCCTACAATAAACTACTAATAGCCCTTAAAAGGGCTTTTTGTAGGACATTGCCCTAAGTTAAACAGCTCTTTTACCTGTAAAAAAAATACAAGTCCCCCCAACAGTAAAACCCATCACCCAACCAAACCCCCAAAATAAGAAAACCTAACTCTAAAAAAACCTAAGCTACCCATTGCCCCTAAAGGGGCATTTGTATGCATTCAGCTCTTTTACAATTTGCCCAAAGTCCTAATCTGAAAAAAAAAACCATCCCAAAAAATAAAACATATACCTAACACTAACCCCAGAATATCTACTTACGGTTTCTAAAGTCCGGACATCCATCTCAATCCAGACGGTGACATCTTCATCCATCGTGGGGCATCTTCTACCTTCATCCCGGCAGGGCCGGCCTTAGGGCAAGGCGAGTGATGCGGCTGCCTAGGGCCCCACGCTTGTGACAATTTTAAACTTTTTTTAAAAACATTTATTTTTTTTGCTGCCACTTTATTTTAAATATATTTTTGGCGCCATTTTTTTAAACCGGCAGCCCGGGAACTCAGACCTCGGAGAGGGTGATTGCAGGGGGGCATAGTTTTATTGCGGGGGCTGGGGACATCATTTTATTGCAGGGGGACTGGCCTGGGGGCTTCATTTTATTGCTGTGGGCATCATTTATTGCAGGGGGGCTGGGGGCATCATTTTATTGCTGGGAGCATCATTTTATAGCAGGGGTGCTGAGGGCATAATTTTATTGAAGATGGGCTGGGGGCATCATTTTATTGCAGATGGGCTGGGGGCATCATTTTATTGCAGGGGGGCTGGGGCATCATTTATGGCTGGGGGGCGCTGGTGGGGGGGGGGCATTTTATTGCTGGGTCATCATTTTCTTTGCAGGGGTGCTGGGGGCATCATTTTATTGCAGGGGTGCTGGGGGCATTATTTTATTGCAGAGGGGCTAGGGGCATCATTTTATTGAAGGGGGCTGGGGTATCATTTATGGCTGAGGGGGAGTCGGTGGGGGGTATTTTATTGCTGGGGCATAATTTTTTTGCAGGGGGCTGAGGGCATCATTTTATTGCAGGGGGGCATCGTTTTATTGCGGGGGCTGGGGACATCATTTTATTGCAGGGGGCTTGTATGGGGGCTTCATTTTATTGCTATGGGCATAATTTATTGCAGTGGGGCTGGTGGCATAATTTATTGCAGGGGGCTCAGGGCATAATTTATGGCTGGGGTGCTGAGGGCATCATTTCATTGCAGAGGGGCTAGGGGCATCATTTATGGCTGGGGGCTTCATTTTATTGCAGGGTGGCTGGGGCATCATTTTATTGCAGGGGGGCTGGGGACATAATTTTATTGCAGGGGGCTGGGGGCATCATTTTATTGCTAGGAGCATCATTTTATTGCAGGGGTGCTGAGGGCATCATTTTATTGCAGAGGTCTAGGGGCATCATTTATGGCTGGGGGCTTCATTTTATTTCAGGGTGGCTGGGGGCATCATTTTATTGTAGGGGGGCTGGGGACATAATTTTATTGCAGGGGGCTGGGGGCATCATTTTATTGCAGCGGGCTGGCCTGGGGGCTTTATTTTATTGCTGTCGGCATCATTTATTGCAGTGGGGCTGGTGGCATCATTTATTGCAGGGGGGCTCAGGGCATCATTTTATTGCAGGGGAACAATTTATTGCTGGGGCATAATTTATTACAAAGGGGGGCTGGGAGCATAATTTTATTATAGGGGTGCTGGGGGCATCATTTTTTTTTTTAAAGGTATATTTTTTATTGAGGTTGTATGCACAATACAAGATGAAAGCAGTCTCATAACACAAAAATAACCGTATTGGATAATGCGTACAAATAATTTGTTATACAAAAGTACAATATTGCGATGAATTATTAGGAACCTCTTTTTTTTTTTTAATGATTTTTCTGCTCTTAATTCCTCTTATGATATTAGAGGTCACTTTTGGACCTATGAAAAGTAAGAAACTAAAAGGAGAGGATTGGCTTATGAGATGGTCGCTTTTGGACCTAGATATTAATAGTAGGGGGGGGGAGTGTCAGCAGTCAAGAGCTGCTCTGTGAGAATAGGGAAGGGGCTCGGGCTCTAATAATACGTTACTCAATATTAACGGCACGATGGAGTATTTCCCTGTATTATCCCTAACCACAGGACATATGTATGTTTGGAGCTATGGCCAGTTATGTGGGCAAGGATGGGATTTAAATAGGAGGCCAATAGGGCAGCAAGGTGTGCAAACTAATAAAACTCTTAATGAAAATAAAGCTTTCTATAAGGTGGTGTATAATATGGACCAATGAGAAAACATAAGAATAAACCACAAATCTTAGACTTCGCTAGTAGCTTCTAAGGGGAGTCTCAGCATTGCCATAAACAACAAAATATAGATGTCTCAAACTTCTAAGTCTAGATTATTAAACCTACAAGGAGGGTGATATTTAATAGAAGGGGTATTAGGAATTGCGTAGTATAAAGGCATCTAGAAGTTACCTCCAAGGGTTAAATTTACCTAATGGAGTACTCATCTAGGGTATACTGAACATATATTGGGTGATGTTAGCCTATAATTAGGTGCTGAGTTCAGGGGACTATGGGGTAGTATATAATTGCAAGCATTTCTTCAGATAAAAAACCTCATGCTGGGTCATAAGCACTGCAACCTATAAGGTGTGGGGTCCCTCCAATTATCTTGTATCTAGGATTTCTACAATCTTAGGGCATGTGTGTGATATCTCCCAGCTATTAATATGAGCTATGGAACATCTCACTATAAGAGTTCCTATAAAGTGAAAAGGATCAATTAGTAGGTGGGAGCTTAGGGAGACTCAGTCAATTATCTATAATGATGTGTCATAAAAATGGTGGATGCGTGAAGAGATTTGTAAAAATTATCTTATAAGTGATGAATATAATATGTTCAACTAGAGCTATATATGCCTTCTTCAGTAACAACAATATTCCCCCTGGAAAGACTTATTTGAGGAGACATGTCTTCATAATATGCGGCTGTTTGCAATCTTATCATGTAGCAAAGACAAATCAGATCAATAACCAGGCAGAACAATAGAAACTAAAAAAGAAAAGAGAACAGAACTCCCAATATAAAAGAAATAGGCTCAAAACATTAACGTTCAAACGTTCACAGTTAATTGAACAGTCATTGTGCACAATAAAGTCTTTCCTGGGGTTAACCTATACCAGAGCGATTCAGGTCTGAACCGCTGCTATGACGGCCCCAGGTTTTGCTGTTATCTAGCTTTATCCCTCTGTGAAATAGGTGGCCATTTCCATTAACTGTAGCGTCCATACACCATAAAGGGCTAAGGGAGAGCTTCGCTGTTGACTGCAACATGGGGACTAATGTAATGGTCTCCTCTCGCTCACCTGGAGGTTCCGGTCCTGCAGAATTCTGAAGCTTTTTGTGCCCCGCGCGGGAGCCGGCCGCATCCCCCGACCGGGGCACCAGAGATGAAAAAGTGACCGGTATCTCCTCATGTAGGGCCGAGGTAGAGGTGGACAGCTGGGAGCGCGTCAAGCACGCCGTGTCAGTAATTACAGTAGACCTCAGTCTCCCAGCCTCTCTCGGAGCTAGACAAAGGCGGTGTGGATAAATTAAAGCGGGCGCCTCCATTATGCTTGTACGGGTAATTATACCAATAGCGACCAAAGTCTGCTCACATTCTTCAGAGTGGTTGATGAGGGCCTGTGTCTGGTAGTGTTGATCCTCAGATGGCTCAACAGTGATGTCGCAATCAAGCTGTGGTAGTCGTTGGGCGCCATCTTTTGTGCGGGCCTCTCGAATGCAGGCTGTGAGTTCTGTAAATTTATTATCCATCTTTCGACCTAAATCAAGGAGCAGGGCTATGGCAGTATTTTGGAAGTCCTCCATCCTGCTGAGCTGTGATTAAGTAGACCCGCTATACCCGGCAAACCGGGGGGGGAGTTAATTAGTAAATGATAGGCCGTCTCCTCACTCGGTACGTTATGTAGATAGATAGTCTTAGAGGCGCACACTACTGAAAGATAAAGTCTGCAGAATTAGATCTGTACTCCGTAGTGTGCTCCGTTGAGCTTGAGTGCGCTGAAGGAGAAAAATGTAGGTTCCCATGAGGATACCGGCCAAAAGAAGCAGTACTGGCTAACTCAGGTCCTGGGAGCTATTATAAACTCATCTTGGCACACTTCCTGATTAATAGACAAGTAATCACAAATCACTGTAGGTAAATTGTAGAGTAAGAGCTATTTAACCAGTAAAATAAAGAAATAGCCCCAGGAGCTTCATGGAAAGCGACCGATCATGGCCACTTCTTAGCCACTCCCCCGCTGGGGGTATCATTTTATTGCAGGGGGGCTGGGGCATCATTTATGATTTGACTGCTGACTCCTATTGGTGTGGTGCATGTTATGTGAGGTGTCACTAATAAAAGCTCAATAACACAGCTTGGCATACCATCATGTGTCACAATACCTCAAGTTATGGATTTAAAATTGTATAAAGTAAATACACAACTGTAATTTGTAGCTAACCAGCTTGCCTTAGTTACAGTAAGTACCTGCAACTAAGCTTAAGCAATTGACACCATTTCAGTTGCTTCACATTTCTATATATTTTTGCTTTGGGTTTTCATGGTATTATTATATGTAAGATTATGTGAATATTGGACATCAATGTCTACAGCAAAGAATGTAACTGCAAAGTTAAACTTTACTTTCATTGTAACTTGGTGTAACTAAGGTATGTTTTGGAAGTGGAAGGCCCTCTAGTGGGCCTGTAGCAAAATTAAGGGATAACTGAGTTGAAGTCTGGAAGGTACTAGATGTTACAATGTTGCATGTGGAGGGGCGGTGTTTCTGCTTACCTTTATAGGTCCTGACTGCAGTGGATCTGGCCCTCTTTTGTTCCTGGTTCCAGACTTCAAGCAAGCTTTCCCCGCCCACCTGGCCCTGGAAGAAGAAGTGGCGGCGTTAGGTAGGATTAGGGACCCCTCCCCTGGCGTGGGTAGGTTTATTTGAACTAGCTCAATAAGCCCAGGGGTTTAATTTAGTCTTCCACCTTTTTAGAGCGTGTTTTTACGATTCGTTCTGGGGGGGGATTGCCTTACTGGGCTGGTTGTATGCCCCAGCTGGCGGTCGGTCAGGGCCTAGAGAGCGGGCAGGGTGTGAGACGAGTGATGTCATGATATGGGGGAGGTGACACCCACTAGGTGCCGTCCTAGGGGTTACTCCCCCCTACGAATCTTAGGCAAATACCTCTATAGCTTACAGCTCTCTCTCCCTGCCAATTGGGCGTGGCAGCCGTGCCACGTTGCAAACACCATGTAGGGCCCTGGCCGTCTGTCAGTAAGGGTTAATTTAGCTAGTCTTTGCCGCCACCAGCGAAGAACTAAAATAGTTCTTTATGATATATTTAAAGTTGCCTATTTTGGCATAGTTAAATAAGCCTAGTTTTAAAGGCTTGTTTGTATTAATAAACGTGACCGTGACCAGTCTTTAGCCCATATAACCCGTTGTCTATTGTCTTTATTTATTCAGTGTGTTGGGTACAGAAAAGACATAATAGGAAGTTTATACCTTATGTTCAAATGTAATGGCAGATTGTTTTCAGTTGCATATAAAATGCACACTTATGAGAAGGCATGCCAATCTACACTACCTAACTGCTTTCTATAATGGCTGGGGCTATGAATCAAACCTTATTACAACAGGTAGCTGCCGTACCTTGGTATTCTAAATAAAGCATTAACATCTTAGACCCTTAACGACCAGCGCCATACCCTGTACGACGCTGGTCGGTATGCCCTCAAGAATGCAAAGTCCTGTGATAAACCCATTTGCGCCCACACGTAATTGTTAGTGCGCCACTTGTAATCTGGCATTTAATTTCAGATAGACTGCATGCTGTTCAGAGAGAGTGCTGCTTACAATTTAAATGAAAGCATAATTTGGAAATGTAAATAAATATTGAATCATAATTAGAATGTAGTTAACTAAATACAACTGAATACCCTATGGAAAAAATAGTTTCACTCTTACTGGAAGTGATAAATCTCTTAGTAATTAATTCCTCACTGTTTTTTATTCAAGTTTTAACCTAGTTACCTAGATCCTGAATTCAATTGAATTTTATTGCAATTATTGCTCATTCTTCCCATAACACTCATCCTCACTCCATAGCCCTCCAGGAGGATATTTGGCTGCTTAGACATGTTTGAGCTTGTTATAGTTGTATTTTGCTATACTCTGAGATTACAATTTCTTTATATTTATTACAATAATACATGATAAGGGAAAGAGGAAGCTATTAGGATGACAAATGTAGACCAATTAAAGTACCAAATCATTTATTCATTACTGTAATATGCAGGTTAATGGGAAGCAACTTTTATTTCCTAAATTTGGGGTCAATTACAATCTTTCTAACCCCCCCCCCCCCCTCGGTGTTGGAATAATGAGAACAGCCATTATTATATATATTTTCGTTAACAAAGTGATCACAATCTTTCTGAGTCAAACATAGCCAAGATTGTTAGCACACATGAGATTTGACCTTGATTTTCCCACAATGTCCCTCGGAACTGCTGATAATGGATACCGATCATTGAAATAACAATTGTCTTAAAGGGGTTTATGGAGTCTGGGACTGTGTTGTTATTGGATACAGTGATCCTAATGAGGGAAGAAAAGAGAGTGATATAATTTACATATTTAAAAAATATATTTTTTTTTGTGTTGCTTCTGGCTTGTAGCACTAATTATCTACTACCTTATTTTATTTTATTTAAAGGAACAGTAAAGTCATAATTAGACATTCATGATTTAGATAGAGCATACAATTTTAAACAACTTTTCAATTTTCTTCTTTGATTTGATTGGCTTCCTGTTCTTGTTATCTTTTGCTGAAAGATTTATCTAGGTAAGCTCAGGAGCAGAAAAGAACAAAGGTTGTAGCTGCTGATTGGTGGCTGCATATATATACCAATTGTCATTGGTTCACCCATGTGTTAAGTTAGAAACCATTAATACATTGATACCAAGAGAATCAAACAATTTTGATAATAGAAGTAAACTTGAAAGTTGTTTAAAATTGTATGTTTTACGTAAATCATGAATACAACAGTGTTGGTTTCATGTGCCTTTAAGTTTACATAGGTGGCTAACTGTGTATGAAACTCACTAGCCTATACTGTGTCCTAGAAGAGCGATTGTCTAGTGTCTAATGTCCAAGTGCACTAATAATATTGCAGCAGTTCCCTTTGCTATTTTCTGCTTATAGCTTTATAATTAATTTTAGTACTTTATTTACAGACTGTGTAATTGACCTATCTGACTGTGTCCTTTTTGACTAAGTAAAAAAAGGGGGATGGTGTGATTGCTCTCAAAAATACAGTGCTTCCTATACCCTAAAAAATCACTTTAAAATCTCACAAAAAGTGAAAAAGTGCTAAAAAACAACAAATGAATTGTGGTATGGCGCTCTAAAAAAGAGCTGACTGTCTATGTGTAGACATGTGCGATTCGTTTCGGATCGATTGGGAAATTCGGACAAATTCGTAAAATTCGGGATTCGGATCGATTCGGATTTCCGAATTAAAATAGTGCCGAATCTAACGAATAAATCCAAATTAGTTCGGATTTATTCGGTAGATTCGGATGGCCATGGATTACACTAGTATTGTACAGTATATTAGGTTATATCACTCTGCTATGGGTTACACCTAATATACAGTACATAATACTAGTCTAATACACAGCACATCCCACCTAATACTTACCGAAATTCCGAATTTCTGAACCAAACCGAATCGAACCGAATCCAGCCGAATTTATTCGAATCCGAATAAATCCGAAACGAATACGAACCAAATTGATTCAAATTTTTCCGAATACGAATCAATCCAAACCGAAATTCAAAAAATCTGAATCGATCCGAACCAAACCGAATTTTTTCGCCATGCACATGTCTATCTATGTGTGATTACTAATCAATGTATATTATGAATTTAGAATCAAGATATAAAATGATAATGTAAACATTTTATCGAGTACATATAATAATATTTTATATTTTATAACATGCCATAAGATGCCGGCACCTGATATAAAAAAGTATCTTATATATAAAAAAGTAGCATATCAATAAAAGATAATATAAAATACAGGTATACCCCGCTCATACAGCGGGTTAGGGACCGGAGCCCCGCTGTAAAGTGGAAACCGCCTTAAAGTGAAACAAGGCAGTTTTAGCTTTCTTTTTACTTGCCAGTGTGTTTAAAAACATGTTTGAACTAATATATATTAGAGGTGCAATAGTGCTACGTTTAGTTTAACACTAGCACAGCACAGTATTCAATAAATACTGTACCTGTAAAATAGTGACAATTACTGTAGTAAAATTTGCCAGACTATAACACTGAGACACAGATTGCACTGTAATGCTGTAAACAAAGTGAACTGTGCATAACGAATGGTGTCAGTCACTTTTCTCGCAATCTCACGAAGATTACAGCACTGTTTCAAATATTTGGAGGTTGAACTTCAGCTCCACAAAGCGCTGTATAAGCGAAGCGCTGTAAAGTGAAGCGCTGTAAAGTGAGGTATACCTGTAACGGAGATGTGGATGTAATAAAAAAGAAATGGCTTATGAGCTGTTCTAAAATACTAAAAGTACGCGCATTATCTGCATCAGCACACAAAATAAACAGTTATTGTCCCAAATATTGAAAACAGTGGCGTCACAGTGAGGTTGTGACCATGATTCCAAATGTCTTTGGTCAATACAAAGAGGCTCATTTATCAAGCTCTGAATGGAGCTTGTGGGCCCGTGCGAGTCTTCAGAGTCGCCAGAAACAGCAGTTATGATGCAGGCGGACAGAGATCGCCACAATTCAACCCGATCGAGTACAATCGGGTTGATTGACAACTCCCTGCTGGCGGCCGATTGGCTGCGAGTCTACAGGGGGCGGCATTGCATTAGCAGCTCACAAGAGCTGCTGGTGCAATGGTGAATATGGAGAGGGTATTGCTCTTCGCATTCAGCAATGTCTGTCGGACCTGATCCGCACTGTCGGATCAGGTCCGACAGACATTTGAAAAATAGGCCTCAAAGTATTATCTTTATGATATCCAGATGAAGTACCTTATCTTAGCTTGATAGCTGGATGGCAGTTCTGGCCTTTTGTTTGTCCGTTTCAGTTTCTGATCACGTGACTTCGAATAGGCCAATTAGAGGATTCCTCTCGATGACAGGTATCCTAATTTATCTTCATACAATCATGTTGTTACAGAGTTTCAACAAAGTGGCTATTGTATTCGTAAAGTCATATATTAAAGTCAGTGTCTGTGAGGAAGTGAGCGCCTCAAATGAGTACTTTGTGTTCTGGTTGGTATCCCGTCCAGCTCACTTGACAGTGTAAGCACACAAGTGAGTATTCTAAAGGGGTTATGAGAGCCTCAACGGGAATTATGTCACCTCAGATTACTCGTATTAGCACAAAGTATCTGCTCAAAAGCCCTTACGTACTCCAAAAGAAACAGTGAACAAAGCTACGTGTTTCTGCAGCGTTACCTGCTTTTATCAAGATGTTCACTGATGATATCTGACCTTTTAAATAGCTATTGTCAGGCTCTTTGGGCACTCTTAGGTCTTTGTAAATGTTTGGCTTCCACAGATGGACTTCAAAAGCCTATTGGTCAGATTCAAAGAACATTTGCCAAGGTGTTTAACTCTTTTATGCTTTTTTGGTTATACATATGATACAAACAGATTATACATTTCTCATGTATTATGCATGTGGTATTAAAACAAATATATGTAGAACATGGTTATACATTCATTTATAATTGGGACATGTTTCCCAAAAAACAAATAGATCAAGTGGATTCAATCTTAAAATATTATAAAATTAATAGTGAGCATGAGGTGTAAATATGTACGTTTAACTATTCAAAATTAAGTAAATAAAATTAAATAAATACTATATATAATATGAGAACTTTAAACTGTTCAATTTTAACTATATTGTTATATGTTTGGTTAAAAGAACCTAACAACAAAAAATATAAATTATATGTAATCCAAAGAATAATGTGAAAAGTTAATGGGGTAGATTTATCAATGTCCGTCGCACATCGATAAATGCCGACACACACAAGCATGTCTTGTGAAATGCTTGTGCAATGCGGCCCCCTGCACATTTGTGGCCTATCGGCTACTAGCAGGGGGTGTCAATCAACCTGATCGTATCAATCTCTATTGAAGCTGTAATATTTATTCTTTCACTTTAATTCACCCACTCATTTTTGGCTTACTGGGCCTGAATGACCTATCAAGACTGCAGTTAGCAGTAGTACTGTAGGTTATATTGTGCCTGTTCTGCCGGTCCGGATGTCCTCTTCTGCCCGGATAGGATGAAGACTTCTGCCGCTCCAGATGTCTTCTTTTGGTCCATCGGTGCCCGGCTGGGTGAACACGGCTCAAGGTAGGGAGATCTTCAGGGGGCTAGTGTTAGGTTTATTTAAGGGGGATTTGGGTTAGAGTAGGGGTATGTGGGTGGTGGGTTGTAATGTTGGGGGGTGGTATTGTGTTTTTTTTACAGGCAAAAGAGCTGATTTCTTTGGGGCATGCCCTGCAAAAAGCCCTTTTAAGGGCTGGTAAGGTAATAGAGCTGTTAACTTTTTTAATTTAGATTTTTTTTTACTAGCTTAAAATTCTTGTAATCTTTTTTTATTTTTTGTAATTTAGTGGGGTTTTTTTTTGGTAATTTAGTTTAGTTTATTTAATTGTAGGTAATTGTAGGTACTTGTAGTTAATTTATTTATTTATTTTTTTATAATTTTTATTGAGGCGATGATTTGGCATATAAACATACAATTGCAGCAGTATACAATAGAAATCTAAATTTGCTTATGACAGGTTATAATGTAAAGGTTAGAGATTGATAGACATTACACGTGATCTCAGTTATACTAGGCAAAGCAACCAACCCCCCCCTCCCCCCGGTGTTGGAATAATGAGAACAGCCATTATTATATACTTTTTCGTTAACAAAGTGATCACAATCTTTCTGAGTCAAACATAGCCAAGATTGTTAGCACACATGAGATTTGACCTTGATTTTCCCACAATGTCCCTCAGAACTGCTGATAATGGATACCGATCATTGAAATAACAATTGTCTTAAAGGGGTTTATGGAGTCTGGGTCTGTGCCTTGTTATTGGATACAGTGATCCTAATGAGGGAAGAAAATAGAGTGATATAATTTACATTTTAAAAAAATATATATTTTTTTGTGTTGCTTCTGGCTTGTAGCACTAATTATCTACTACCTTATTTTATTTTATTTAAAGGAACAGTAAAGCCATAATTAGACATTCATGATTTAGATAGAGCATACAATTTTAAACAACTTTTCAACTTACTTCTTTGATTTAATTGGCTTCCTGTTCTTGTTATCTTTTGCTGAAAGATTTATCTAGGTAAGCTCAGGAGCAGAAAAGAACAAAGGTTGTAGCTGCTGATTGGTGGCTGCATATATATACCAATTGTCATTGGTTCACCCATGTGTTTAGTTAGAAACCATTAATACATTGTTGCTCCTTCAACAAATGATACCAAGAGAATCAAACAATTTTGATAATAGAAGTAAACTTGAAAGTTGTTTAACCCCTTAACGACTGAGGACGTGCAGGGTACGTCCTCAGAAAAAAGGCAGTTAATGCCTGAGAACGTACCCTGCACGTCCTCAGTGTGGAAAGCAGCTGGAAGCGATCCTGCTCGCTTCCAGCTGCTTTCCGGTTATTGCAGTGATGCCTCGATATGGAGGCATCCTGCAATAACCTTTTTAAGTCATCCGGTGCAGAGAGAGCCACTCTGTGGCCCTCTCTGCACCGGAGATCGGTGGCTACCTGCGTTGGTGGGTGGGAGCCGGACCGGGAGGCGGGTGGCGGCCATCGATGGCCATGTGGATGTGAAGGGGGGGCGGGATCGTGGGCGGGGGTGGCTGGGGGCGCGCACGGGCGCGCGCGTGCACGGGAGGGTGGGGGCGGGCGCGTGCACGGGGGAGGGAGCGGGTGGGAACCGCTACACTGCAGAAAATGGGAAATAAAAAATATATAAAAAAATAAAATTTTAAACAATCAGCAAGGTGGTGGGGGTTTGTCTGTGGGGGGTGGGGGGGGGGAAGCTACACTACAGAAAAAAACAAAAAAAAACAAAAAAAAAAGCATTTTTTATTGTAAACTGGGTACTGGCAGACAGCTGCCAGTACCCAAGATGGCCCCCAATAAGGCAGAGGGGAGGGTTAGAGAGCGGTTTTGGGGGGGATCAGGGAGGTTGGGGGCTAAGGGGGGGATCCTACACAGTAGCATATGTAAATATGCTAAAAAAAAATCATTTTTTTTTAAAAACCCTTTTATTTTAGTACTGGCAGACTTTCTGCCAGTACTTAAGATGGCGGGGACAATTGTGGGGTGGGGGAGGGAAGGGAGCTGTTTGGGAGGGATCAGGGGGTGGGATGTGTCAGATGGGAGGCTGATCTCTACACTAAAGCTAAAATTAACCCTGCAAGCTCACTACAAACTCCCTAATTAACCCTTTCACTGCTAGCCATAATACACGTGTGAGGCGCAACAGGATTTAGTGGCCTTCTAATTACCAGAAAGCAACGCCAAAGTCATATATGTCTGCTATTTCTGAACAAAGGGGATCCCAGACAAGCATTTACAACCATTTGTGCCATAATTGCACAAGCTGTTTGTAAATGATTTCAGTGAGAAACCTAAAATTGTGAAAAATTTTACGTTTTTTTTAATTTGATCGCATTTGGCGGTGAAATGGTGGCATGAAATATACCAAAATGTGCCTAGATCAATACTTGGGGTTGTCTACTACACTACACTAAAGCTAAAATTAACCCTACAAGCTCCCTAAAAGCTCCCTAATTAACCCCTTAACTGCTGGGCATGATACACTTGTGGTGCGCAGTGGCATTTAGCGGCCTTCTAATTACCAAAAAGCAACGCCAAAGCCATATATGTGTGCTATTTCTGAACAAAGGGGATCCCAGAGAAGAATTTACAACCATTTATGCCATAATTGCACAAGCTGTTTGTAAATGATTTCAGTGAGAAACCTAAAGTTTGTGAAAAAATTTGTGAAAAAGTGAACAATTTTTTGTATTTGATCGCATTTGGCGGTGAAATGGTGGTATGAAATATACCAAAATTGGCCTAGATCAATACTTTGGGATGTCTACAAAAAAAAAATATATACATGTCAAGGGATATTCAGGGATTCCTGAAAGATATCAGTGTTCTAATGTAACTAGCGCTAATTTTGGAAAAAAATGGTTTGGAAATAGCAAAGTGCTACTTGTATTTATGGCCCTATAACTTGCAAAAAAAGCAAAGAACATGTAAACATTGGGTATTTCTAAACTCAGGACAAAATTTAGAAACTATTTAGCATGGGTGTTTTTTGGTGGTTTTAGATATGTAACAGATTTTGGGGGTCAAAGTTAGAAAAAGTGTGTTTTTTTCCATTTTTCCTCATATTTTATCATTTTTTTTATAGTAAATTATAAGATATGATGAAAATAATGGTATCTTTAGAAAGTCCATTTAATGGCGAGAAAAACGGTATATAATATGTGTGGGTACAGTAAATGAGTAAGAAGAAAATTACAGCTAAACACAAACACCGCAAAAATGTAAAAATAGCCTTGGTCCCAAACGGACAGAAAATGGAAAAGTGCTCTGGTCACTAAGAGGTTAAAATTGTATGTTTTACGTAAATCATGAATACAACAGTGTTGGTTTCATGTGCCTTTAAGTTTACATAGGTGGCTAACTGTGTATGAAACTCACTAGCCTATACTGTGTCCTAGAAGAGTGATTGTCTAGTGTCTAATAATATTGCAGCAGTTCCCTTTGCTATTTTCTGCTATAGCTTTATAATTAATTTTAGTACTTTATTTACAGACTGTGTAATTGACCTATCTGACTGTGTCCTTTTTGACTAAGTAAAAAAAGGGGGATGGTGTGATTGCTCTCAAAAATACAATGCTTCCTATACCCTAAAAAATCACTTTAAAATCTCACAAAAA
Organism: Bombina bombina; assembly: GCF_027579735.1. Classification (NCBI taxonomy): domain Eukaryota; kingdom Metazoa; phylum Chordata; class Amphibia; order Anura; family Bombinatoridae; genus Bombina; species Bombina bombina. The sequence goes on from NC_069504.1 coordinate 802,860,547, forward strand.
GTGAAAAAGTGCTAAAAAACAACAAATGAATTGGGGTATAGCGCTCTAAAAAAGAGCTGACTGTCTATGTGTAGACATGTGCGATTCGTTTCGGATCGATTGGGAAATTCGGACGAATTCGTAAAATTCGGGATTCGGATCGATTCGGATTTCCGAATTAAAATAGTGCAGAATCTAACGAATAAATCCAAATTAGTTCGGATTTATTCGGTAGATTCGGATGGCCACGGATTACACTAGTATTGTACAGTATATTAGGTTATATCACTCTGCTATGGGTTACACCTAATATACAGTACATAATACTAGTCTAATACACAGCACATCCCACCTAATACTTACCGAAATTCCGAATTTCCGAACCAAACCGAATCGAACCGAATCCAGCCGAATTTATTCAAATCCGAATAAATCCAAAACGAATCCGAGCCGAATTGATTCTAATTTTTCCGAATCCGAATCGATCCAAACTGAAATTCAAAAAATCTGAATCGATCCGAACCAAACCGAATTTTTTCGCCATGCACATGCCTATCTATGTGTGATTACTAATCAATGTATATTATGAATTTAGAATCAAGACATAAAATGATAATGTAAACATTTTATCGAGTGCATATAATAATATTTTATATTTTATAACATGCCATAAGATGCCGGCACCTGATATAAAAAAGTATCTTATATATAAAAAAGTAGCATATCGGGGTCGTGTCCGAACAGCGATCCTGCATGGTCGCATCTTCCCTGAGCTCCAACTGAACACTCATAATCCGCCGATTATAAGAGGGATCCTACAGTGCAGCAACATCATTTTTACTCTATAATGCTACATTGTTCAGTGGAGCTTAATATATTGGAGGATTGCACTGTATACGTGAAGTTTGAGCCTGGCATCGGACAAGAAGGCCTATAGCGGCGGCTCACATATAGGCAGCGCCACCCCCCTCGAGTAATCGAGGGTTTTTGCCATAGCCAGACCTGCTCAGATTCTTGCCACACAACCTCATTACAAGAAAAGACACAGGTGGCGGGGTTACGCTTTGGATAGGAGAGCCAACTCTAATACCCACATAAAACTAGCACCTAAAATGGCTACCGCAATGCATCAAGAATTGCAGAGTGGCCTGAATTACATCATGGCTAGGTTTGAAAAAATATGCCAGCGACTCCTAGACAACGCTCCTTATGATTATCTTATAAACCGGATCGGCACTACAGAGGCAGAGACAAAGGAGAAGACGGATTCAAATCCAGACTCACAGCAGAAAAAATCTACTTATCCAGAGAACAAACCTGTGAAACCACCCATGTTAAAGCAAGGCAGCTCATCACTGGAGGCCTCATACAGTAATCCTACATCTATGCTAGGCACTGGGCGCCTTATAAATAAAACGGCCAACAAGAAATATGCCGATACATGGAGAAAACTCTCACAGATGGGAAACTATTTAACCGCACCCACGGCTGGATGGGAGGCAGAGGGGGACTCCTGTAACGCCGCGATCAAAACACCAGAAGGTTCCCTGCTCAACAATAATGATAATTATTACAATAATAAACCGGACGATTTCTCCTTTAACAAAATGCATCATCCTGAGGCTCATTATTTAAGAAGCAAGTGCCCACAGTTCTCAAATATGCTAGAAGGGACTATATCAGACTCTGATGCAATCCCACTTTCGCCTAGGACCCGCCATATTAACTTTCTTCACAGAGATGGATATAACACGAGTAAGACTCAGCATTTCTTGCAGATTAAATCTTGGGGCTAACAAAGTAACTCTTTATAATACACTCTCCTCATAACTGTTCTTAAGAAAATTGTAATGGTGGTTTGGGATGAATACTGCTAGTTATTAAGTTTTTGGTTCTGTTAAATGTTATGCAGTTTAGAGTTTACTTTCTGCTTAAAACTTCTGATTGAAACGGTAGGTTGGATACTGATCCTTAAACTAACTTTACAGATATATGCTGTTATTATTTCCAAATTTATAAACGACACAGTAGTGACACTTTCAACATGCAGCTAATGATCTTATATGTCTGCCCAATATTGTAGTGGTTTCCTCTCTTGCGGCCAGCGGCCGAGGCCGTGGGGGGGAAGGGAAATATATGTTCTTAGACGTGTGGTCAGATTGCAATGTTTTTTCTTAAACGTGTAGCCAGATTACAATGTTTTATATTATAGAGAAGAATCACATAGAAACTGCTATATGGGGAATGTGAAAGTGTCCTTTACATAAGAGACAATTGTTCTTAAGCCTGTGAGGATTAATTGTTATAACTTGTTTATACCGTTTAGCACTTATCTGTTTAGCAATGCATTTAGCGCGGGAAATTAATTAAACCCCTACATAAGGTTTATAACTCTTATATTCCGATATTACTAAGATATATATTATTGTTTGTTTTTTTTGCCCCACCACCCCTGTGCTCCAAAACTCCCTCTATCTAGGGAAATAAGTCCCTTTCCTTTCCTCCTGATCTGTATTTGAGCAGAGAATAATATGTTCTTTACCTAGTACTACATTACAAAAGCTGGCTATGGTCTTTTCCTCCCTACATTATTTTTCTTTACTACCATCAAAGATCCAAGAGTGGTCTGAATTTCTCATGTAAAGGGATTAAAAAGAGGAATTATGTTCTCAATGTCCCATATACCAGTACAATGTCTGTTTTATTCTTGAACAAAATGTATTTCTTATATGACTATGTAAGACTTGTTTTTTTTTTTTTCCTGTATAATTCCTCAATAAAAATATTAAAAATAAAATAAAAAAATAAAAAAAAATAAAAAAAAGTAGCATATCAGCAAAAGATAATATAAAATAACGGAGATGTGGATGTAATAAAAAAGAAATGGCTTATGAGCTGTTATAAAATACTAAAAGTACGCGCATTATCTGCATCAGCACACAAAATGAACAGTTATTGTCCCAAATATTGAAAACAGTGGCGTCACAGTGAGGTTGTGACGATGATTCCAAATGTCTTTGGTCAATACAAAGAGGCTCATTTATCAAGCTCTGAATGGAGCTTGTGGGCCCCGTGTTTCTGTCGAGTCTTCAGAGTCGCCAGAAACAGCAGTTATGAAGCAGGCGGACAGAGATCGCCACAATTCAACCCCCTGCTGGCGGCCGATTGGCTGCGAGTCTACAGGGGGCGGCATTGCACTAGCAGCTCACAAGAGCTGCTGGTGCAATGGTGAATATGGAGAGGGTATTGCTCTTCGCATTCAGCAATGTCTGTCGGACCTGATCCGCACTGTAGGCTATTGTATTCGTAAAGTCATATATTAAAGTGAGTGTCTGTGAGGAAGTGAGCGCCTCAAATGAGTACTTTGTGTTCTGGTTGGTATCCCGTCCAGCTCACTTGACAGTGTAAGCACACAAGTGAGTATTCTAAAGGGGTTATGAGAGCCTCAACGGGAATTATGCCACCTCAGATTACTCGTATTAGCACAAAGTATCTGCTCAAAAGCCCTTACGTACTCCAAAAGAAACAGTGAACAAAGCTACGCGTTTCTGCAGCGTTACCTGCCTTTATCAAGATGTTCACTGATGATATCTGACAGTTTAAAATAGCTATTTTCCTCTTGGGAGTAATTTTATTGTCAGGCTCTTTGGGCACTCTTAGGTCTTTGTAAATTTGTGGCTTCCACAGATGGATTTCAAAAGCCTATTGGTCAGATTCAAAGAACATTTGCCAAGGTGTTTAACTCTTTTATGCTTTTTTGGTTATACATATGATACAGATTATACATTTCTCATGTGGTATTAAAACAAATATATGTAGAACATGGTTATACATTCATTTATAATTGGGACATGTTTCCCAAAAAACAAATAGATCAAGTGGATTCAATCTTAAAATTATCATAAAATTAATAGTGAGCATGAGGTGTAAATATGTACGTTTAACGATTCAAAATTAAGTAAATAAAATTAAATAAATACTATGTATAATATGAGCACTTTAAACTGTTCAATTTTAACTATATTGTTATATGTTTGGTTAAAAGAACCTAACAACAAAAAATATAAATTATATGTAATCCAAAGAATAATGTGAAAAGTTAATGGGGTAGATTTATCAATGTCCGTCGCACATCGATAAATGCCGACACACACAAGCATTGCTTGTGAAATGCTTGCGCAATGCGGCCCCCTGCACATTTGTAGCCTATCGGCTGCTAGCAGGGGGTGTCAATCAACCTGATCGTATCAATCTCTATTGAAGCTGTAATATTTATTCTTTCACTTTAATTCACCCACTCATTTTTGGCTTACTGGGCCTGATTGACCTATCAACACTGCAGTTAGCAGTAGTACTGTAGGTTATATTGTGCCTGTTCTTACCTGTCAATATTTATATTCAAAATGTTTTAGATGTAATATCTGTCTCTTCTACTTTAATTTATACACATATTAAGGGCTAGATTGCAAGTGGCGCGCAAACATAAGCATGTGCGGGATAATGAAATATTGAGCCTCCGCTAACTTGCATGTAAATTAAAAGTTGAAAGTAAATCTGACCACACGAGCGCAAAATAAATTGTCTGAATACCTCCCGTAAAGGGTTAGGGCTAAATAAAAAGTTGCATCAAACATTATCGCCTAGATTTAGAGTTTGGCGTTAGCCGTCAAAAGCAGCATTAAGGGCTCCTAACGCTGCTTTTTACCGCCCGCTGGTATTTAGAGTCAGCCAGGAAAGGGTCTAACGCTCACTTCCAAGCCGCGACTTTTCCATACCGCAGATCCCCTTACGCCAATTGCGTATCCTATATTTTCAATGGGATCTTCCTAACGCTGGTATTTAGAGTCTTGGCTGAAGTGAGTGGTAGAGCCTCTACCGACAAGACTCCATCCGCAGAAAAAAGTCAGTAGTTAGGAGCTTTATGGGCTAACGCCGGTTTATAAAGCTCTTAACTACTGTGCTCTAAAGTACACTAACACCCATAAACTACCTATGTACCCCTAAACCGAGGCCCCCCCACATCACTGCCACTATAATACATTTTTTTAACCCCTAATCTGCCGACCGCACATCGCCGCCACCTACATTATCCCTATGAACCCCTAATCTGCTGCCCCTAACATCGCCGACACCTACATAATATTTATTAACCTCTAATCTGCCCCCCCAACGTTGCCGCTACCTTACCTACACTTATTAACCCCTAATCTGCCGACCGGACCTCGCCGCTACGCTAATAAAGTTATTAACCCCTAAACCGCCGCACTCCCGCCTCGCAAACCCTATAATAAATAGTATTAACCCCTAATCTGCCCTCCCTAACATCGCCACCACCTAACTTCAAGTATTAACCCCTAATCTGCCGACCGGACCTCGCCACTACTATAATAAATGTATTAACCCCTAAAGCTAAGTCTACCCTAACCCTAACACCCCCCTAAATTAAATATAATTTTAATCTAACAAAATAAATTAAATCTTATTAACTAAAGTATTCCTATTTAAAACTAAATACTTACCTGTAAAATAATCCCTAATATAGCTACAATATAATGAATAATTATATTGTAGCTATTTTAGGATTTATATTTATTTTACAGGCAACTTTGCATTTATTTTAACTAGGTACAATAGCTATTAAATAGTTATTTACTATTTAATAGCTACCTAGTTAAAATAATTACCAAATTACCTGTAAAATAAATCCTAACCTAAGTTACAATTAAACCTAACACTACACTATCAATAAATAAATTAAATAAATTAACTGCAAGTACCTACAATTACCTACAATTAAATAAACTAAACTAAATTACCAAAAAAAACAACACTAAATTACAAAAAATAAAAAAAGATTACAAGAATTTTAAGCTAATTACACCTACTCTAAGCCCCCTAATAAAATAACAAAGCCCCCCAAAATAAAAAAATTTCCCTACCCTAATCTAAATTAAAAAAGTTAACAGCTCTATTACTTTACCAGCCCTTAAAAGGGCTTTTTGCGGGGCATGCCCCAAAGAAATCAGCTCTTTTGCCTGTAAAAAAACACACAATACCACCCCCCAACATTACAACCCACCACCCACATACCCCTACTCTAACCCAAACCCCCCTTAAATAAACCTAACACTACCCCCCTGAAGATCTCCCTACCTTGAGCCGTGTTCACCCAGCCGGGCACCGATGGACCAAAAGAAGACATCCGGAGCGGCAGAAGTCTTCATCCTATCCGGGCAGAAGAGGACATCCGGACCGGCAGACATCTTCATCCAAACGGCATCTTCTATCTTCATCCATCCGACGAGGAGCGGCTCCATCTTCAAGACCTCCGGCGCGGAACATCCTTCTTCAACGACGACTAGACGACGAATGAAGGTTCCTTTAAGGGACGTCATCCAAGATGGCGTCCCTCAAATTCTGATTGGCTTATAGGATTCTATCAGCCAATCGGAATTAAGGTAGGAAAAATCTGATTGGCTGATTGAATCAGCCAGATTCAAGTTCAATCGGATTGGCTGATCCAATCAGATTGAGCTCGCATTCTATTGGCTGATCGGAACAGCCAATAGAATGTGAGCTCAATCTGATTGGCTGATTGAATCAGCCATGCGGATTGAACTTGAATCTGATTGGCTGATTCAATCAGCCAATCAGATTTTTCCTACCTTAATTCCGATTGGCTGATAGAATCCTATGAGCCAATCGGAATTCGAGGGACGCCATCTTGGATGACTTTTTTAATTTAGATTAGGGTAGGGATTTTTTTTTATTTTGGGGGGCTTTGTTATATTATTGGGGGGCTTAGAGTAGGTGTAATTAGCTTAAAATTCTTGTAATCTTTTTTTATTTTTTTGTAATTTAGTGGGGGTTTTTTGGTAATTTAGTTTAGTTTATTTAATTGTAGGTAATTGTAGGTACTTGTAGTTAATTTATTTAATTTATTTATTGATAGTGTAGTGTTAGGTTTAATTGTAACTTAGGTTAGGATTTATTTTACAGGTAATTTGGTAATTATTTTAACTAGGTAGCTATTAAATAGTAAATAACTATTTAATAGCTATTGTACCTAGTTAAAATAAATACAAAGTTGCCTGTAAAATAAATATAAATCCTAAAATAGCTACAACATAATTATTTGTTATATTGCAGCTATATTAGGGTTTATTTTACAGGTAAGTATTTAGTTTTAAATAGGAATACTTTAGTTAATAAGATTTAATAATATTTTAATTTATTTCGTTAGATTAAAATTATATTTAATTTAGGGGGTGTTAGGGTTAGGGTTAGACTTAGCTTTAGGGGTTAATACATTTATTATAGTAGCGGCGAGGTCCGGTCGGCAGATTAGGGGTTAATACTTGAAGTTAGGTGGCGGCGATGTTAGGGAGGGCAGATTAGGGGTTAATACTATTTATTATAGGGTTTGCGAGGCGGGAGTGCGGCGGTTTAGGGGTTAATAACTTTATTAGAGTAGCAGCGAGGTCCGGTCGGCAGATTAGGGGTTAATAAGTGTAGGTAAGGTAGCGGCTACGTTGGGGAGGGCAGATTAGGGGTTAATAAATATAATATAGGTGTCGGCGACGTTAGGGGCAGCAGATTAGGGGTACATAGGGATAATGTAGGTTGCGGTGGAGTACGGAGCGGCAGATTAGGGGTTAATAATATAATGCAGGTGTCAGCGATAGTGGGGGCAGCAGAATAGGGGTTAATAAGTGTAAGGTTAGGGGTGTTTAGACTCAGGGTTCATGTTAGGGTGTTAGGTGCAGACTTAGAAACTGTTTCCCCATAGGAAACAATGGGGCTGCGTTAGGAGCTTAACGCTGCTTTTTTGCAGGTGTTAGGTTTTTTTTCTGCCCAAACTGCCCCATTGTTTCCTATGGGGATATCGTGCACAAGCACGTTTTTCCAGCTAGCCGCTACCGTAAGCAACGCTGGTGTTGAGGGTTGAAGTGGCGGTAAATTATGCTCTACGCTCCCTTTTTGGAGCCTAACGCAGCCCTTCAGAGAACTCTAAATACCAGCGTTGTCTTAAGGGTGCGCTGGAAAAAAAGCAGCGTTAGCTACGCGGGTCTTTACCGACAAAACTCTAAATCTAGGCGAATATAAATAAATAAAAATAAAGTGTTACACTCATATATACACTAATAAAAATTATTCACATAAATATTAAAAACAAAAAATATAAGGGTTAAAATGTATATGGTATATGACAAAGTATATGAATAGAAAGGGCTATATATTTACAGGGCTCAAAATTTCCACTAGCCCACTGGCGAGTATAAATGTAACAGTGGTGAGTGAAAGTTAGTAAGTTAATGTTAGGCTACCTACTACAAATATTATCTAAAGTAATATTATATATCCATAAAAGGGCAAGGATATGATATTCTTCTAGGGCTATAGGGACCCCAGTTAGTGCTTAGACTGTTACTTCTGAGAGGGTAAACGGGGCAGAGAGAGATTGGAGAGGAAAAGTGAGAGTGGAGGAAAAGATAGCATTAAGAAAGAGTGGAGAAAAAAAGGGTGAAGAGATATGAGAGAGGAGAGAGAAGAGTTTAAAGAAAATATATGGGGGTCAATTTATCCCTGTGTTTCCGGCGAGCCTTCTAAAGAACGCTGCTCCATAACCTGTCTGTCTGCTCCGAGGCGGCGGACAGAAATCAACCCGATCAAATACGATCGGATTGATTGACACTCCCTGCTAGCAGCCGATTGGCTGCGAATCTGCAGGGGCGGCATTACACCAGCAGTTCACAAGAACAGGTTGGTGAGAGCAATGTGAGGTCACTCTTCTTGTTGCATGAATTCACCATTTACAGAGAGAGGTATCCAGTTAGACGATAGTGACAGTAAATTATGAAAACTAGGGGATGAGACTGATGGATATTTCTCAAAATGCATTGGATGATATTGATTATAGCAATATTTAAAGGGACAGTCAACACCAGAATGTTGTTGTTTTAAAAGATAGATAATCCCTTAATTACCCATTCCCCAGTTTTGCATAACCAACACAGTTATAATAATACACATTTTACCTCTGTAATTACTTTGTATCTAAGCCAATGCAGACTGCCCCCTTATTTCAGTTCTTTTGACAGACTTGCATTTTAGCCAATCTGTGCTCACTCCTCTGTAAATTCCAGTGTATGAGTTCAATGTTATCTATATGAAACACATGAACCAATGCCCTCTAGTGGTGAAAAACAGTCAAAATGCATTTTAGATTAGAGGCGGCCTTCAAGGTCTAAAAAATTAGCATATGAACCTCCTAAGTTTAGTTTTCAACTAAGAATACCAAAAGAACAAAGCAAAATTGGTGATAAAAGTAAATTGGAAAATTGTTTAAAATTACATGCCCTATTTGAATCATGAAAGTTTTATTTGGACTTGACTGTCCCTTTAAAGTCATAAAGATAGCAAGTTGAGGGTAAATCCTGTACTGTATTAGTATTTAAAGAGACTTCAAACAAAATCTAATCCCACATAAAATGTTAAAGGGACATGGAAGCTGAAATTAAAATACTATGATTCATATAGAGCAGTGTTTCTCAACTCCAGTCCTCAAGTCATACAATCATGCCAGATTTTCATGATACTTGAACTAGAGCACAGGTTAATCAGCTGATTGGTGAGAGCAGGTTAGTAACCATGGTTACTGGTCAGCTGATTAGTTCACATGTGCTCTAGTTCAGGTATCATTAAAATCTGGCCTGTTGGTTTTCCTTGAGGCCTGGAGTTGAAACACACTGATATACCGCAAACAACTAAAAAAAAAAATAAGTTTAATTTTGACTAGACTGTCCCTTTAAGCCAGCATCGAACATCCACATTCTGCCCCCATGCGCCTTGCCGCCATAGATAGTGAACTCAGGGCTGGAAAACACCAATTTTTCTCATTCACTGGTATTCTGCAGCTGTCTATCAAGCTGTTTGGAGCGTAGTCTTCATTCATTCTACTGCTGTAACTTACCTGCCTAATTAATCATCCTCCACCTGATTCCTGCAGCCTCTATTTAGGAAATCTTCAGGCCTAGGTTCAATGCACCAGCTTTGATGTTGATTCTGAAAGCAGATTTCTCTGTTTCTGTTCCAGCTTCCTTTGCCTCGTGAATTTCAAGTTTACTGTTCTGCTTGATGAGTTATGCCTGTTTTCTACTGACTGCAAGTACCCAGATATATTCTGCTTTGTTTCCTGGACACATATATTTTGTATACTCTGTATACAAAAATAGTTGTGTACTATGAAATTTCAGTACAAGTATTATTGTGATTTACAGTCTTCTGCTTCAGCCATTTTGTACACTCTGTGTCCTGCAGCATATCTCAGTTGCCAGGATCTTTTGCTGTGTTCGTCATGCAATACTACCTGTTTCTTTTGCAAGATATGACGAGTCCACGGATTTCATCCTTACTTGTGGGATTAAACCTCCTGCTAGCAGGAAGTGGCAAATAGCACCACAGCAGAGCTGTATATATAGCTCCTCCCTTCCCCTCCCCTCCCCCTCCAGTCTTTGTCTTTGCCTGTGCTAGTGATAGGAAGAGGCAGCGTGAGGTGTTAGCTATAGTTTCTTCAATCAAGAGTTTATTATTTTTAAAGTGGTGCCATAGTGTGCTAATTTGTTCTGGGGTTTAGCTTAGACCAGATCAATCTCTTCAGTACAAAAATGAAGCATTTGGTGGCTTCAAAGCAATGGGAACTTGTGGGATTTTATTCTCACTGCGCCTCCCATATTTTTTCCTTATTATCCTCAGGTCCATGTGAGCAGTAGGTGCCATTTTTATTTTCTGGGGCTACTAAGAAGGAATGGGGCTCAGAAGGCATTGGCACCCTTATTGTGAATAATAGCCCTTAGAGAGCAGGGCTCCTTATTCAGGTATGTGCTTTCTCCTTACTGGGAGACAAGGCTAGACAGCTATGTTTTTTACTTCAGGGTTCCCCTTGTAAAAGCTATGTGTTACTTCAGGGTTTCCCTTGTATTATTTGCCCGGCAGTTGCATATGAGAGCAATACCGACCGGGTGATATTGTGTATGTTTAGCACTGCGGAATCTGTTGGCGCTCTACAAATAACCGATAATAATAATAAAATAATATGTTTAGGGGGGGCGGAGCCAGCCAGCATACTGAGCAGACGTACATGATCATGGCTCCTGCATTTAACTTTATTTAAAGTGATTTCTGGTATCAATATCACCCTAAAATTGACAGGATACCTCTCTTATGCTGTGCGCATAGAGAGGGTAATACTCTTAGGTACATTTGGAGCCGAGACAGAGCAAGCGCTGGTTATAACCTAATCTGGCCTGCATTTCCCAAAGCAGGGGCAACACTACTTGATCCCGCTTCTAACACGCAACTAGAGAGCAGGTCCGTCGGCTACACTCATTGAGACAAGCACCCACACTGGATGATACAGTTCTATGTCAGGCGACCAGTGGATTTGCTATTGAGAGCGGCTGTACGGAGAGAGAGACCTTTTGCTCCCCATGTGGCGATATAAGCAATACAGTGAGGTCGCAAAGAACACTATATCTCCCCACTAACTATTGGGATCACTAAGCGGGCTGATCTGACAATGACAACAGAGAGGCTTGGGGACGAGATATGTGACTTACTGGAGAGTCACTGTTGTGAGATGCGGGTATTGATCGCACAATGGTTTGGACAATTAGCTGCGCCACACACCTTCCAAGATGGCGCCAGACTTTTTATTTCCCCCGTCACAGGCGGTGAGAGCATGACGACGACACCATCATCTATCAGCCAAGACCGAGAGGAAAAGAGCCAGAAGGCCCTGAAGCCAAGTAATTTGTCACTTATTATACCTCCGGACATATACTTGCCAAGAGACAGGAGTTCAGCCCGGTCTGAGCATCAGCAAAATCAAGATGCGGTAAGCTGTATATTTACCCGTACGACAGCGCAGCCAACTACCAGTCTGAGGTGCAGTTCTGGTGTCCCAAGTGAACTTTTACGCAATTACAGGGAGCTACTCCAGCTTTTCTTCAAGGCTGTGGGGACTGTGGACTCTACATTGCTGATCAAGTGGCTCTTAGAGATGCACAACTGGGGAGTATGTGGGACAATAACAGTGTTACAGTGCAGATCTGGCATCGGGTAAAGACATTTCTGACTGTGCCTGCTCATTGCTGCCGACTGCTAGAGAAATCTAAGTTTTGCATTATATATGTTGATTTTATTGTTACTATGTTTTTTCCCTACTTAAGATTGTCATTTATGCCCCTAGATCTTATAGAATAGGGCTGAGAGCCAAGGTTTTATTACAATTTATATTTATTGCTTTATTTTCTCTGCAAGAGTTTATTGCTCATTTGTTAGGTTTTCTTATAGCTTGAGTCAGATTATCTGATTTACCTTGGTAGCTCCAACTAGTTGGGATTACCTAAATTTAGGGCTTATAGTCCAATTACATTATCTTTATAATCTGGTCTACCTGTATGCTACCATGACAACAGAAAAAGTGACTTTATATGTTCCTTGTGTGTATTTCTAACTGATGCCTATAGCACGATTTAGTGTATATGTTTCATTATCTGTTGCTTTTTCTACATGCATATACCTAAGGGTCTACTTTTGAAGCCATGCATTTTATAGATAGAGTTTACTATATAGGGTGTTAACCTCGCACTAGATTATATATCATGATTTTGTAATATCACTCTTATTTTGCTTGTCTTCAGGCATACATGTTACCTGAGAAGGTGTACCAGGCAATTTATCCTATATTTAAATGTTACACCTTCTTCCAAAATTATATGTGAAGTTACAGTGGTGATGCCTGCCTGATCTACCTATTTACATGATTATGCATTTAGCAGTTACTTATTTACTGTTTCTATTTATGATGTTCATATTATTACTTAAAATTTTATTTGTTAAGTGGTCCAATATCAACTAGATCCTAAGACGTTATTCTGCATACCCATATACCAATATGACATTGGAAGGGAAGTACATATGTGTCTATATTGTGTTTGATAGGACTTTTATATATACGCCACGTTCCCTCATGGAGTTTATAATGTCACTGCGCTGTCAGCGGCCGAGATGGGGCAGTTTAGAACTTATTTCGATTTTAAGTGAGGAATCTCTATGATGCGAATATTTTTACCTGCTCTAGACTTTATATACATATATATCAACCACTAAGGTTATCCCTATAGTCTTTTTATGGATTATTTGTCGCTCTGTATATTCATATTTGTACCACCATATTATATAACTAATGGATATCACTTATTCCCTCCTACAACGCTACATGACATTCAGAACATCCATTACTCAAAGTTAATAGGAGTCCTTAGCTACCTTATGCTGCAATTTATTAAGACACATATACCCACTTAACACTTTAAGTTGCCCTCATATATAGATTCTTGTTGTTATGTTTGTTAGTAATTGATAGACCCTATAAGATGATGTCCTAAATGTTGATTGTTAGAACGTACTGCGTTATATGCAAGCATTTGAGAGGCAGTCCTGTTGGCCCTTATGTTTCCTACAAGGAGATTATTAGAGCTGGTTTACTGTTCAACCATTTTAGCAATGTTTAGCCCAACTGCCGCCTAAACATACCCATCTATGGCTATGGATGGGTTTTTGATATTAGTGTCCTAAATAGATGCTTGAGCTACAGCTGCAGCTTCAATTGTAAATTCTATGTTGCAAGAATTATATACCAGATGTTAGATTTATTAATTTCTGGACACCCATTATTATGTGGTGGTAGTATTCGCACGAGTAGGAGGTCACCTCCAAGTTTTATTTTAATTTACTTTCATCCCACATATGTTGCATCTTTTGAGGCATTGGATGCATTAGTATGTGCAAATTTGTTGCATCTATTGAGGTATTGGATGCATCAATATGTGCAAATTTTTGACGATATTTATTCACATACATATCACTTTTAAGGTTGTGGATGCAATCATACGAATAATTACATAGCACCATTCATGGACACTAATATCACTGTACACGCCATGACACTTCGTTTTCAATTATAACTTTGAAACCCTTCACTTATATTATTATTTCATCCACATTATGTTTATATTCACACATTTGTATACATATCCCGCATTCACTACATTCTGTGGAAGGATAGCTCCTTTTCAAACTGACACTACTCGGGGTCCGGCATAATAGAGCATGGTGTTTACTTTTTTAAGTGACCAATAATGATCCTCGCCTCAATATTGTATCCGGCATTGGGACCAATGGGATACATTGTTTACAATCACCATGGAACATCCTATCATAGTGTAACAACTAATACACTCCCTCGGTGGGCGTTTACTGTAGGTCAACACCGACGTCAGCAAAGATCAGGGGCACGCCTGCTATTAGCTTTTCTATTGGTAGCCCCACTCACTAGCAACAACTGACGAATAACTTTGATTGACAGTCATATGGACGAATCACAAGCACTAAGAACAGGTGTTTACTAACACAATTTGAGTGACGGCTAGGACGCCCAATCAAAACATAGATTTGACGAATTTTCGTTATTATCAAATATCGGTCAGCATTTTATGATCATATGCCGAAATAGTTACACATACATATACAAATTCAAAGAAGCAGCCAGGTATTCAGACATATCACAAGTCATTGTACTCTTATCGTAGCATTTTTATTATTACAGAAACATAGGGGCTGACCCATACTTGTTTGAGGGACATTGATTGGTTTATGGCTTGCTAATTGTTGGGGGAGGGATGTGGGTGTTTTAGAGTAGCATAGCCCTATTTAAGGAGTAAAGATTTGTTATTAAAAACATGCCTGATGAAACAGTTGTAACTGAGAAACGCGTCGCATGTATACCTGATGTACCAGCTGTTTTTAACACTGTGAGGAGTGGAATAACTTTTTTTATATGTTTTAAATAAATCTATTTTTTATTACACATCCACTCTCAGTGTTATTTTGGTACCACCTTGCTATGCTACTATAGAGTTCCTGCACTCTGACACCCACGAACCAGCCTTTCCACCCGGTTAAAGCCAGCTGGATTGCTGCTAAAATCCAGCCTGTCTCTATAGGCACAAGTGAGTGCCTTCAATAAATGTGAGTACATTGTGTTAGAGTGGGCTATTAGCACTCATTGTACCACCATTTACCTGCACCATAGGCGCCTCTATCCTTGCTTACACTTTTAGATGTTAGATCATGCCTGGATACGGCTGATGACATCAGTTTATTTTATTTTACTCATATTCTATATTATTAGGCTCCGCCCCCCCCCCCCTTTTTGGAGCTTATTTATTAAGCTAAGGGACACAGATCCCATCGATGACCCCCTAAAAAAATACATAAGAGTCCCTCATTATAGTTATGGTTGATAAACCTTTCTGTGATGTAGGTATATGTTTATAGTCTGGAGGACCCAAAAAGGGCCCTATACAATAATCCCTCCCCCCATACTCTATTCCACATATCCTTTGTACCATTCTAGCAACAAGGGCTTATATTTGACCCTATATGTTATTGAATTTAAATAAGAGGATACAGATGTGAGGACCTCAAAAGGGGTCCTATATACCAGAAACTTTAAAATCTGAGGTTGATTCACAGGTCTATTAACCACTTAGATTACATTACATTTCTTGGAATTGCTTATGGTTATTAGTTTCTCATTGTCTGAAATGTTTACATGCCTCCTATTTTGATGTAACGCTCTGGTGTATAAACAGTGATGTATACTTTTCTAAACCGCCCCCACTGGCTGAGGCTATGCATGTGGTTACTATGTATTACTTTATCTTTTACCTCAATAAAAATATAAAAAAAAAAAAAAAAAAAAAAATAATATGTTTAACCGTTTTTTCCCTAGGTAATAGGGTATTTGTGGTTCTAGTTTCTACTGGGTTATGGGGACATTTTTGCTACATCTCCCAGCGGTTAAAAATGGCGACCGGGAGATGTCTGTATAACGCCCCACGATGGGCGGTCTTTGGGGACGCTGTGATTTTTCACGCCCGTTTTTGTTTTTAGCTCCCGGGCAGATCATTTTTACTGGCATGGACAGCGGAGGAGGGGCCTATTACTGATGTCCATGGTTTGTGGGACATTACGTTTTACAGCTTGTGGTAGTACCCCCCTGTGGTTTCCCTAAATCTTCCCTTGCCGCCCGGGTAGTTGTCCGTTTACGTCACCACCAGCGCCCAGGAAGGGGCGGTCTGCTTTAGGGACACCAATTTCCTTGGTGTTTTTTTTTTCAGTTCCACTAATCACAATACCCGACCGGCACGACAATTTCATCTTAATATGCACAGACACATGTCCCCTATTGTAGGCTAACTGACCGACAGGTAAAATAAGTCGGTTCATAGCTTTATTCCCCTGTTGCGATAAGGAATGGGTTATTCCACTCTAAAGGGGGACACTACTGAGGGGTTTTTCTGCAAGATTGGAATAAATTGAGAAAAAAAAAAAGTGTGTGTTCTTTTCTGTTTAAAATTTAAAGTGACAGTTGCACGTTTTTTCGTATGTTCCTTTCTGATCTAATTATTCCCTCCTCAGCTATGGCTGTCAGGAGTCTGGTAATTCTGCGCAATACACTCCAAAAATAGTTTATAAGATTGTGCCCACATTTATTTTTGACACACAGGCAGTGCTCTACGGTTGTTTATAAGGTCATTGCCTTTGATGTACATAGTAATTTTTTGATACTACTTTATTAATATGATTATAAGATGGATTGTTTTTCTGCACGACATCAATGAGTCTTAATTTTTTAATTTAAAGTGACAGGGCAAATTTAAAAAAAAAAAAAAAAAAAGCAGAAAAAGTGTACCTTTCATTAAAGGGATACTAACCCCTCATTTTTTCTTTCATGATTCAGATAGAGCATGCAATTTTAAGCAACATTGTAATTCACTCATATTATCAATTTTTCTTTGTTCTCATGTTATCTTGATTTGAAAAAGCAGTAATAAAAGGTTAGGAGTCTGCCCATTTTTTAGTTCAGCACCTTGGTAGATCTGCTGATTGGTTTGCTACATTTAGCCACAAATCAGCAAGTGCTACCCATGTGCTGAACAAAAAATGGTCTGGCTCTAAAGCTTACAGTACTGCTTTTTCAAATCAAGATAGCATGAGAACAAAGAAAAATTGATAATAGGAGTAAATTAGAAAGGTGCTTACAATCTCATGCTCTATCTGAATCATGAAATAAAAAAATTGGGTTTAGTATCCCTTTAAGGGTCTTATGACTGTTTGTTTTTTTCATCCGCTGTGATGTAGGATGATGTCAACAACACACTATAATAGGTTACTTTAAAATTTAACAAGTAACTTTTTTTCTTGCGTTCAGTTTACTACTGTTTTTGGGCAACTGTTTGTTAATTCTTCCTTTGTGATGGGTGTGGATAGCACAAGCGGAGATGACATGAGACAACGCCTTGCGACCTTTAAGGATTCATTGCTGCACTTTACAAGTACCAATACACACATGTATTTCCTTAAAGAAACAGTATCGGCTTCCTATGGGAAGATATAGTTCCTTTGCACCATATTGAAATAGACTTAAAGTTCCTCAGTGAGTGCCCTTTTATTGGCCGGCCTTGGCGAAATCCAAAGATTGGCAGGTACCCATATTTGTTTTCGTATAGTGTATTGAAGCTGCACTATTGCACGCAACTGTAATTTACTTTTGTACAATAAGTAAATAGTCTCAGTTATAACAGTCAGGGTCATTTTATAATAGTGACCTTACTTCAGTTTCTTGGTGTGCATTCTTCCTTTATGTATGGGAACAGCAGCACACAACATTTTCAACTTTAACTTAGTTGTTTTCAGTTTCGGGTATTTCCTTGCAGATTACCTGGTCGGCGGCTAAGAGTTTGAGTTTCTGCCTTAGCACGCAGTGCCTTATGGCAGATGTGTCAGCTAACTTGTTTTTTACTTTTCCTTGCAAGGGGAGGACCCTGTTCGGGTTTGACTTGAAGAAGGTTATTTCTGAGGGTAAGGGTCTCCTCTTCCCTCAAGATTACACATGGAACTAGGGTAATCATTCCAAGAAGCCCACTGCTGTTCCCAAATCAGCATGAAGGGGCGGCCCCCGATCCGGGACTGGATCTAGTAGGGGGCAGACTTCTCTCTTGTCCAGGCTTGGATAGGAGACATTCTGGATCCCTGGACTCTGGAAACAGTGTTTCAAAGGTATCAGCCTGAGTTCAAAAATTCCTCCTCAAGGGGAAGGTTTCTTCTTTCACGATTATCTGCAGACCAGATAAAAAGTGAGGCGTTCTTACGTTGTGTAAAAGACCTCTCCACTATGGGAGTAATTTGTCCCGGTCCAAGACAGGGGCTGGGGTTTTACTCAAATCTTTTTGTGGTTCCCAAAAAAGAGGGAGCGTTCAGACCCTTTTTAGATCTCAAGAGTCTAAATAAGTTTCTCAGAGTCCCATCCTTCAAGATGGAGACTATTCGAACAATTCTACCATTGATTCAGGAGGGTCAATATGACTACTGTGGACTTGAAGGATGCATACCTTCATATTCCTATCCAAAACAAGGATCATCATCAGTTCCTAAGGTTTGCCTTCCTGGACAAACATTTTCAGTTTGTGGCTCTTCCCTTCGGGTTGGCCACAGCACCCCGGATCTTCACGAAGGTTCTAGGGTCCCTTCTGGCGGTTCTCAGGCTGAAGGGTATTGCAGTGGCACCTCATCTAGACGATATTCTGATCCAGGCGTCATCGTACCATCTGACAAAGTCTCATAGAGACATGGTTCTGTCCTTTCTGAGGACTCACGGGTGGAAAGGGAATCTAGAGAAGAGTTCATTAATTCCACAGACCAGGGTTTCCTTCCTGGGAACTCTAATAGATTCCATATCCATGAAAATTTTCTTGACAGAGGTCAGAAAGTTAAAGATTCTGAATACATGCCGAGCCCTTCAGTCCACTACTTGGCCATCAGTGGCTCAGTGCATGAAGGTAATTGGATTGATGGTGGCGGCAATGGACATCATTCCATTTGCTCGTTTTCATCTCAGACCGCTACAACTGAACATGCTCAGGCAGTGGAATTGAGATTATGCAAATTTGTCTCCTCAGATAGATCTGGATCAGGAGACAAGAGACTCTCTTCTTTGGTAGTTGTCACCGGATCATCTGTCCCAAGGGACGTGCTTCCGCAGACCCTCATGGGTGATAGTGACAACGGACGCCAGCCTACTAGGTTGGGGTGCAGTCTGGAATTCCCTGAAGGCTCAGGGTTTGTGGACTCGGTCAGAGTCTCTTCTTCCAATCAATATTCTGGAATTGAGAGCAATATTCAATGCGCTTCAGGCTTGGCCTCAGTTGGCTTCGGCCAAATTCATCCGTTTTCAGTTGGACAACATCACGACTGTGGCTTACATCAATCATCAGGGAGGAACAACAAGTTCCTTAGCGATGACAGAAGTATCCAAGATAATTCGGTGGGCGGAGGGTCACTCTTGTTATCTGTCAGCAATCTACATCCCAGGAGTGGACAACTGGGAAGCAGAGTTTTTAAGCAGACAGACGTTTCATCCGGGGGAGTGGGAACTCCATCCGGAGGTCTTTGCCACCCTGATTCTCAGATGGGGCAGACCGGAATTGGATCTGATGGCGTCTCGTCAGAATGCCAAGCTCCCAAAATACAGATCCAGGTCAGGGATCCTCAGGCCGAACTGATAGATGCCTTGGCAGTGCCTTGGTCATTCAACCTAGCTTATGTGTTTCCACCATTTGCTCTTCTTCCCCGGGTGATTGCTCGGATCAAACAGGAGAGGGCTTCAGTAATTCTAATCATGCCTGCGTGGCCTCGCAGGACTTGGCATGCCGATCTAGTGGACATGTCCTCTCTGCCGCTGTGGAAGCTTCCATTGAGGCAGGACCTTCTCATTCAGGGATCCTTCCAGGACTTTCTCATCAGGTACGCTGAAAATAAACTACCGGGACAATCTCTGAACCAAGACTTTTGTAATATTCTATAGGGAGCTTGTCATAAAATTTTATTTTCCTCCTTGATTACATGTCTTTAGTATAAAGATTTATCATACTTCACAAACTCTGCCGTGATTGCACTAGTATTTGACTTGATTTAGCAGCAATAATTAATCTAGGGGTGTAGAGTCGTACTAAGTTTGCCATAGTTTACCAGCCTTATTGTTGTGTCGATAGAAAGGACCCTTTGTAATGCTCATGCGATATTTCCCTATCAGACTAAACTTGGCCACTAGTCTTCTTATCCAGGCGTCAAGTGGAAGGATAAGGAAATATACCAGAACAAGAGAACAGATAAGTAAATGAGGTAAGCAGTACTCACAGTAGAGAGAGCAATCCTTCATGGCACTACAGGGGATAACTGGAGAGTAGTCAGGCAAGCAGAGTTAGGCAACAATAAGGCAATCCATGGTATCAGCAGTTCAGGGGTTAATCAGAAGAGTGGTCAGAGACAGAGTTCAGCAACAATAAGGCAACCAGCAATTCAGGGGTTAAACAGCAGAGTGGTCAGAGACAGGCAGAGTTCAGCAACAATAAGGCAATCCAGCGGTTCAGGGGTTAAACACAACAGTACAAAGAAGAACAGAGGAAGCACAAAACAATCCAGCGGTTCAGGGTTAAACAGCAGAGTGGTCAGACAAGCAGAGTTCAGCAACAATAAGGCAATCCAGCAATTCAGGGGTTAAACAGCAGAGTGGTCAGACAAGCAGAGTTCAGCAACAATAAGGCAATCCAGCAGTTCAGGGGTTAAACACAACAGTACAAAGAAGAACAGAGGAAGCACAAAACATTCTATACTTGGGCAATGTTAGTAAGGAAAAAGGTGCTTACATAGACCCAGGTTCATGCCAAGGAAGACGTCCAGGAGTGGTGGTGACGCCATGTCCAATGCGCCAGAGCACCGCAGAGTCCATGGCGATGGCCATGGTAACAGGAAGGAGCCGCCTCCATCCATGGCAACGGCCATGGAAGCGGAAGGAGCTGCCTGTGTCCGTGGAAATGGCCACAACGTAGAGGGCAGCGTGATAGAGCCCCCCCATCAAAGGGGTACCTCTAGGACCCTAATGCGGCTTGGCGGGATGAGCAGCATGAAACCTAGAGACCAGAGAAGGAGCATGCGCATGACGGATAGGAACCCAGGAATGATCTTCCACAGAGTAACCCTTCCAGTGCACGAGGTATTGAAGCTGCCTGCGTCTGTACCTGGAGTCTAGGATCCTGGTAATCTCATACTCCGGCTCACCATGAACCAAGAGTGGTGGCGAAGGAGGTCTGATTTGGGTAAATCTCTTAATGATGTAGGGCTTGAGCAGAGAGATGTGGAAGACTGGATGAATGTGCAGGGCTCTGCAATGTCTAAATAGCATAATGCTATTGACTTGCCAAGAACTATAATATAGTTGTGTAGCTTGGTGATAATACAACAATGAAATGAAGTTCAGAGTTGAAGTAAAACTTAGCAGTTGCTGTAGCTTTAAATTTGTAACAAACTTGCTGCAAACTTAAAGCAATGGAATAAGGCTACTAATATAATTTATTATAGGAAATTAAGTTGGCATCAATATGTATCTCCAATAAATATATATTAGCTATGATATATAGTAAAATATAATCAGCTGATGAAGTGTAAAAAATAAAACGTTGCAATATATAAGATTAGAATGCAATTGAGCAAAAAACAAGATAATGAGAAATACAGAAGGAAAAATTTATATTATCTAAATAGTAGCAACTTGATCACAGGCAAATGTATTAACCTGAGCTTACCGGTCCCGGATAAGCAGCCATTGCTGAGAGGCCAGCAGAAGTGTTCCTCTGGTGTCCTGATAAATGAATACTTTGTTCAGGTAAGAGCATGAAACAGTCCCTTGTTAGAAGGAGGAGTGAATGAACACTAACACAGGTTGATGGTAGCTGAAGGTAATTAGCTGGCAAAAGTGGTTACTAGAACAGCTTAGGAGTAATTAGTTGAATTCAGGTACAACTAAACAAAGGATACTGACAATGTCAGAAAATAAACTCTAAGGATAAATAAGCTTTGAGATAACAGAGCTTGGCTTAAATTCACTGATGAACAGAGGGAATAAATCCCTAGGCAACTGAGCAAATAATCAAGCAATGACTATAGTGAAGTGCTGGTTTAAATAAGGAAGATAGGAGGAGTTTTGCCTGAAGGAAGATAAAAGATAAACTTAAAGCAACAGTATGGAATCATGACAGGCTCTGGGTAAGGCTACTTTGTAGGCAACATGAGATGATCTTTTGAGGACCTTGTAGGGACCGATGTAGTGAGAACCCAATTTGTTGCAAGGCTGACGTAAGTGAACGTGTCGAGTAGAGACCCAGACTCGCTCACCAACAGCAAAGGCACGAATAGTAGCATGCCTCTTGTATCTGAAAATAGCTGAACGTAAATAACAGCGTATACACTGCCAATGGGTAGTAAGGTCAGTGAAACGACCGTCAGCAGCAGGAACTCCCATAGACTGAGCTGAAAGAGGGAAGAGACGGGGTTGATAACCTGCTGTGGCTTGATATAGAGAGCATCGTAGAGATGAGTGCCAATGACTGTTCCTTGCCAGTTCAGCTAGGGATAAGAGTCCTGACCAATTGGTATGCTGAGAATTGAGAGAGGCTCTAAGATAGGCTTTGAGATCTTGTTTTGTCCTCTCTGTCAAACCATTGGTCTGAGGATGATGGCCAGAAGACAAGAATACAGTGGCTCCAATCATTTTGCAAAAAACTCTCCAGAAAGTGGAAGTGAATTGAGGTCCTCTGTCAGAGACAATATTTACAGGTATACCATGAAGGCGTATCACATGAAGAAGAAACAGACTTGACAACTCTTGGGCAGTAGGTAGTTTGACCAAGTGCACAAAATGAGCAAGCCTGGAGAATCGATCCACCACAACCCATATAACCATATGGTGGTCAGAAGGAGGGAGGTCCATGATAAAATCCATGGTTATGTGTGTCCAAGAATGTTGGGGTATAGTCAAAGGTTGAAGTAAGCCATAAGGCAAGGATCGGGGAGTTTTATTGACAGCACAAGTTTGACAAGCCTTGACATACTCGTGAGAGTCGGACTTCCTGGTAGGCCACTAAACATACTAAGAAAGAAGTTTAAGGGTTCTTGTCAGACCAGGATGACTAGACAGTTTTCTATTATGAGTCAAGGATAACACAGGAGTGCGTAGGTTCTGAGGTACAAAAAGGATGTTAGGAGTCTTTCAAGATTTCGTCAATAACGTCATTCATGACCTCCTTAATCGTACTGTCATTGTATATTTGGATGACATCCTCATATTCTCCACTACCCTGGAGGAGCATCATGAGCATGTGAAACAGGTTCTCCTTTATCTCAGAAACATTTTTCTGGTAGCCTAGTTGGAGACATTCGATCAAGCTCAGATTCAGTTCCTTGGAAATGTTATCTTAAAATAAGGTTTTGCCATGGATCCTACAAAGCTAATCACAGTTTTGGAATGGCCTCAACCCACCTCATTGAAGGATAGAGATTCTTGGGGTTTTCCAATTATTACTGTAAGTTTATAAAGAACTTCTCCAGAATAGTTGCATCACTCACTGAGCTTACCAAACGAAACAGCGACTGCAAAAATTGGCCTCCAGTAGCCGTGGACACCTTTCCTCGTCTAAAAAAGGCCTTTTGTACTGCTCCTGTGCTACACCATCCTGACCCTGACCTGCAGTTCACCTTAGAGGTTGATGCCTCTTAAATTAGACTGGTGCTGTCTCACAAAACCTTATTTTAAGATAACATATCCAAGGAACTGAATCTGAGCTTGATCGAATTCGCACTTCTCCAACTAGGCTACCAGAGATATGTTTCTGAGATAAAGGAGAACCTGTTTCACATGCTCCTGATGCTCCTCCAGGGTAGTGGAGAATATGAGGATGTCATCCAAATATACAATGACAGTACAATTAAGGAGGTCACGATTGACGTCATTGACGAAAGCTTGAAAGAAAGCAGAGGCATTGCACAGCCCAAAAGGCATTACTAAATATTCATAGTGCCCTGATTTTGTGTTGAAGGCAGTTTTCTATTCATGTCCTGGGAAGATGCGAATGAGATTGTATGTTTCGTAAAAGTAACAAGCAATTTGGAGTGAATCATATAATTCAGCAATCAAGGGAATAGGATAACGGTTCTTGATAGTGATGTTATTTAGGGCTCTGTAGTCTATGCAGGGTCTCAAACCATAATCCTTTTTACTGACAAAAAAGAAACCAACCCCAACAGGAGAGGAGGAAGGGCGAATAAAGCCTTTAGCAAAGTTTTCTTGGATGTATTCCTCCATGGCTTTAGTCTCGGCCTTAGACAGCGAATAAGTCCTTCCTTTAGGAAGTGGAGCTCCAGGGAAGAGGTCAATTTTGCAGTCGTAAGGGCGGTGAGGTGGCAGCACATCAGCTGCTTTCTTTTTGAACACATCCATAAATTCTGCATATACCGAGGGAAGTGTAGAAGAAGTCGAAAGGTTGGCTATAGGGGTGTGATACAACGGAGTAACCTTAGCCAGGCAGGAGGGAAAACAGCATTTGCCCCAGGAGGACAACTGTCCCTCAGTCCAATCAAATTGTATATTGTGTTTGCGTAGCCAAGGAAGACCAAGAATAACTGGTTGTGCAGGAGAATGAATAACATCAAATTGCAATTGTTCAGAATGTACAGTCATGGTCAGGGGTGCAAATTCAAAATGGATCAAGCCAGATCCAAGGGGAGTGGTTATTTTGAGACACTGTTTTTTCTGAAGAAGAGGCAACCCTACGTGAATCATCATGAAACGGTGATCTAGGAAATTTCCAGCTGCCTCAGAATCAACAAAGACTTGTTCATAGACAGAGTTCTGGAGAAAGGTAAGGGTAATGGGTACCAGGATCTGAGAAGAGTGAGGGGAATTGGTAGTGGCCATGCTTAGAGGTACCCCCTTTTTATCCTTCACACTAAAAGCATAGTCTCAACCTCCTTCTCTGTCTTTCAGATTCAGAGGACTTAAGGGAAGAGAGATCCATAGGTTCTTCTTCAGAAGTAACTGGAGGTATAGGAAGGGTGGAGGACAGTCTAGTGGTTAGACGTGTAGGACGACGAGAAGGCAGGATCCTGCGATTGTTCTCTCTCTCAGCTTTTCGCTCCTGAAAGCGAGAATCCAGACTGATGCAAAGCTCTATAAATTCATCCAGGGTAGGTGGAAGATCGCGATAAGTGAGCTCATCCTTGATGCATTCATGTAGACCCCTCCAGAAAGCTGCCCTGAGAGCACTGCAATCACAACTTGTCTCATGTGCCAAGGTGCGAAACTCAATGGCATATTGTGCCACAGATCTTTTATTCTTCCCGAGATCCAAAAGAGAGTATTCTGCAACAGAAATGCGACCAGAGGTCCCAAACACGGAAATGCAGCAATGAAGGTATCAGCATCGTTCTGGAGTTGAGCAATTTGTTCCAATAGGGGAGAGACCCAGGCTAGGGCCTTATCCTTCAATAAGGAAATAATAAAGGTGACCTTTGACTGATGGGACTGGAAGGTATGAGGGTCATTGGGGAAATGCAGTCTGCACTAGTTGAGAAATCCCCTACATTCGGTATTGCCATCATACTTGTCAGGCAATGGTATCTGGGGTATGCTGCCAGAAGCATTGGAAGAGGTTGTGGTACTAACAGCAGGAGCAGGCTGAGTGGCAACAGGAGCAGTATTTTTCTCTGCAACAAGTGAGGAGAGCATAGCGGTAATAGTCTCTAATTTTGAATCCAGACTCTGCAAGTGTATGTCATGGTTTCCCAGTGTCTGTCCCTTAAGAGAGACTGCGTTTGTTACCTCATTTGTATCCATGGCCCAAGTATAATGTAATGCTCATGGGATATTTCCCTATCAGACCAAACTTGGCCAGTAGTCTTCTTATCCCGGCGTCAAGTGGAAGGATAAGGAAATATCCCAGAACAAGAGAACAGATAAGTAAATGAGGTGAGGAGTACTCACAATAGAGAGGTCAATGCTTCACGGCACTACAGGGGATAACTGGAGAGTAGTCAGGCAAGCAGAGTTCAGCAACAATAAGGCAACCCATGGTATCAGCAGTTCAGGGGTTAATCAGAAGAGTGTCCAGAGACAGGCAGAGTTCAGCAAAAATAAGGCAATCCAGTAGTTCAGGCAACACAACAGTACAAAGAAGCACCCAGGAAGCACAAAACAACCTATACTTGGGCAATGTAAGTAAGGAAAAAGGTACTTACATAGACCCAGGTTCACGCAAAAGAAGATGTCCAGGAGTGGTGGTGATGTCATGCCCAATGCGCCAGAGCACCGCAGAGTCTGGGCATTGGGCTCTCATAAGTAGTCATTATAGGCGTTTGTGAGTTGAGATAGGAATTGGGCATTTATTTTCTTAGTATTTCTGTTGTAATGCCCAGTAAAGGACATTATATGACCTGAACACATGCCAGAATAAATCTAAAGAATCCTGGTATTGGGCATCATCAGCTACATAATCTGTCCAGAAGGATTTCAAATGTTTTTGAAAGTCAATATTGTTATACAGATAAGAAGGAACCTCTTTGAGAAGGTTTCTGGAGTATTGGTTGTAATAATAAGCTAATGGGGGCATGATTAGAGAGTGTGGCCTATTGTATTGAAGGGTGAAATATATTGGTATTTATAGAAGGAGAAATCAAAAAGTAATTGTAAGGTGTATAATCCCACGGGGGGGTGTCAGCGCAGGCCAAAGCCTAGGGCCTAGTGTACCACCTGAGGCATATGTAGATTATCTGATAAGGGCCCCTTAGAATGACTCAGACCACGCAGCATTATGATCGAAAGCCAATTCTGTTTATTGCACAGTGCAAGCCTTTCTTATAGTGACATACAGGGTTAAGGGGATGACACGTTAGGACCGCGTCATCTTACACAGTTATACAGAGCAATTTACAAGGAAAAACTGGAACATGAGTTTCTCATAACAATATTTACAGAGTCATAACAAACTACCATCTGCAGAGACAACCGAGTGTCTAAAGCCTCTTGTTTACATTATCTTATTCTATCTTACTTCTAGGCAGTAGGCCAGGGTACATTGGCAAGGCCAAATAGCTAAAGAAACTCATAACATGCATAAAATTCTCACTGCATAATAACCCAGTATAATAAAGTCTATTCATTACAAAATGGCTGCGAGGAACAAGATGGCTGCGAAGAACAAGATGGCTGACATCAGGTTCATATTACCCCTAACATACCACCCTTTTATTCTAACAGAATAACATAAAAATAGACAGGCATAGAAAATTAGTAAAGCCTTATATTATGGTAACAGAACTCTGTGAGAATACTAAAGAGAAAAATATTCGCATGTCGTGATATACTTTTATAGGCTAATTGTCACTGCATATAGGTACAGTCCCTCCAATACCTTCCATCTATCCTCCAGCCTTCCCAGAACTACCGGTCTACCAGCACAGAGACCCAACCAGCCCCCATCTACCCCCAAACAACGCTGCATCTTCTATCTCTCCACCTGCATTGCTAGCACCCCCCAATATGTCCAACAGTTCCTTTTCCACAGTAAAGCATGACATAGCAACAGCACAACTGTCTCTAGGTGGCCTCTGATCACTTTAAGAACAGTCTTTGTCCATTTGAGAGCGCTGCACCTTGACACTTTGCTATAATACAGTTCTCCAACAGTTCATTTGCAGTAGGGGTGCTTATCCACGGTTCTTCCGCAGGGAGATACTGGAAATCTGATGGTTTGTTCATGGGGTAGACAAGGCAACCAGTGGATACCCATGGCAAGCAGACACTCGAGTCACAGGGAGTCTAGGAAGCAAACAGAAACAGTACAGGATGAGTACACACCGCAATACAATCACAATTATGTCCAAATAAAACGTCAATTTCATCCTATGTCATTTAAAATCAAACAAAACATTGTTGATATATAATACAAACTAAATGCATTGACATTTCTCAGAGAATAATTTACAACTTCTCTATACACTTTTAAATGATACTTCATGAATACTACGCAAGTGAAAACCTGTCAGACTTCCTCAAGGGCCTAAATGTTTATGCTAAAACTTATGCTAAGGCCTGCCCTGTAGTAAGAATGGAAAAAAGAAAACAGTCAATGAAAATAAATGAATTTCTTTACAATATCACTTTGAACTTCTAAAAAATAACAGAACCTTGTGTTGCTTTATTCTGGATGGCTGCTATCTATAATGCTTATAATTCTCCAACCTAAATTCTCTCACACTCCTATATGAGGAAAGCATACAAACAGAACATCATTTAAAACTACAAGCTCTTTTAAAGGTAAACACATCTTTATGGTAAGAATTACTCTCTTTGACAAGCATCAGGAATGACCAAATTCACTTTGCAGATACCATACTAATTAATAAAAGGGAAAAATACCTTTGCTTTCATAAACTATAATTAGGCTATTCCCTGTAACATTTCTCTGTATATTTACTATAAACTTCTAGCTTAGACGTGTCCTCCTTATGTTCTAAAGGGTGAAGGGTCTAAAATATTATGCTATGTTGCAGCATTTTCCTTGAACATATTTTCTATACTCAGTGGGCCATTCAATAGGGTACAATACTGCAAAGTTCACAGTTACCTTTATCTAAAAAGTTACTATGTTAAGCACATAAACTACAATGTGCACTAATACCAATGAAGCATATGATTTCTTAGACCAAATATGATCAATAAAAATAAAACAAATACAAGAAAATACAAAACAAGCAATATAAGGAATGGAGTTAAAACAATACTCCCCTAATTTAATTGGTTGATCCTGTAACAGCATAACAGGACTTCCATATCGAGCGGTAAGGCACAGTCCAGAGAAGGATAGTCTTTATGTCCTGAAGACACACATCAGAGGAAACAGTCATGGATTACCCAGAGTCCAGTTCTGGGGCTGGTACCAGCATGCAAAGCAAAGAATGGATCCAAAGATAGTTCAGTAACTTTTTTTTTACTGCAGTATGGTGGTTAAAACAAGCTTGACAAAAGGTCTTTCATCTTTATCTTTTCTTTCTTTAAAGGTTTACTTGCTTTCAATCTTTAATCTTTTGAAGAGTGCACTTATGGAATTTTGCCTGTACAGATTTTACCTAAATATGGAAACTCAAAAATAATTCAGTTAGTGTGTTTCAATCTCTGAAGACAGCATACTCTCATCCTGCAAATACAAATATAGTGTTAAGAACCACATAGAAAAATAAAACATTTTAGGCATCTGAAATTAACACAATAACATTGTACGAGGAGATTCAAAACGTTTTACGTTCACCTCCTAAAAATAATCACCTCCATTACATAAAGATATTCATCAATACTCATCAATACTTCCCCCATGTTTGCGTAAAACATCTCATGTGACACGCAAACACAAGATAACAAGAAACTAAACGATAAATCATGCACTCCACTCATGCAGAGACAATTCTCAATAGCAAGCAAAATGAAATACACTTCACAATTCAAGATGCTGTCCACAAAAGAGAAAAACATAACAAACAATGAAAACCAATCGTTCTTGTCTTACACAAAACGAAACATTAGCTGCTGACACAAATTGCAAACAACCACAATTAATGTAGAATGCAACACATATTCTGACATTCGCTGAAATGCAACACACTCAGAACACGTCAAACAATTAAAAACATCCACTATGTACAAAACTTTAATATCACACAAAGAAAGCAATCACAGCAGATGCCCAAGAAACTTAAGTTGCAGATTGCACAAATAAAATTGCGCTTATTTAGGAAAGATCAGATAACCACAGTAGCCACTGTTAAAGGGACATTCTAGGATAAATGAAAATTCATTATTCAGATAGGACTTTTAATTTTTTTTTTTTTTTTTTAAATATCTTTATTTTTGCGTGCAACAAACAGATGAAATCAGGTACATTCAACAGTTTACAGATAAAATATGGTTACAGTCAGATGGTGCCTTCCGTCATACATCAGAAGGTGTCCCTGAGCATAGTCATGGTATATAATATCATCCATTTTGCACTTTTTCCATTTAATCAAAAAAAAGAAAAAAAAAGGGAGAGAAAAAAAATAAAAAATAACTCTTAACTCTCAACTGGTGTGGTTGACTCCCGATCCTCCTCTTCCTCCCCTCTCCCCCCAGGGCACCCCGGTCTCTCAGTTTACCATTCTCCCCGTAGAGCTGCTTCTAACATGTATTCTGTGTTCTTGAATGGTGTTATGATTATGTGACGTGAGTTGTCTGGTAGTGTGCGGATAAAGGGTCCCCACTTGTGAAAGAAGGACCGGACTCTAGTGGTCATGTCACCCAGTCCGTCAGCTTGTTCGATAAATAGTTGCTGCAACATTGCCTGTTTAAGTTGTGGTACAGTAGGTGGGTTTCTTTTGAGCCAATTTTGAAATATCAGATGTCTCGATATCAGAACTATAATATGTATGAGAGACTTAATGTGTTTTGGTATGTCCACAAAATCAAGGAACACCACATTCTGAAATGTCCAATCCCTACAGGGCACTTTTATTTTTGTCTTTACCCAGTGTGCTGTCATCTTCCAAAATCTGACTAGTCTGAGGCAGCTCCACATCATATGTTCAGTGTCTGCGTCTATCAAATCACATCTAGGGCATTTACTATTCCTATCTGTTTTCCATTTCTGGAACTTTTGAGGGGTGACGTAGCTATCATGCAGCAGCTTAAAGTGTGATTCTCTCACCCCTGCTGAGAGAGTTGCCGACTTGACTTTGTGTATGCTTTTCCCGACTTCCTCCGTCGTTACTGCTACTCCCAGTTTTTCACTCCAAATGGCTGCTATGCCATTTGTGCACGTGTTCCCTATCGGTCTGTTCATTTTTGTGTATAGTGGTGATATGGATGTGTTGCCATGTTTTGCTAACTCTATACTCTGCCGTATAGCTGCCTGATCTTTATCGCTTCCTTCCCTACATAGTGCATCAAAATAGTGTCTTGCTTGTAAATAGGCATAATGGTGAGTTCTGGGCAAGTCAAATGTTCTCCTTAGTGTCTCAAATGTCTCCATGTGTCCTCTTTCTCCCGACTCTGTTTGACCCACTGTACGTAGTCCCTGATTCCTCCACTGAAAAAAGGCTTTGGTCGATATGCCTGCAGGGAATTCAGGGTTACCACACCAAGGTAAATATGAGATCAGTCTATGATCGCCCCCCAACTTCTTGCAAAACTGTCTCCAGGCTCTCGCAGGCTGAGCCAGAAGTTCCATGTCTTTCAAATATTTATTTGCTTGTGTCTGTGTCATGTGAGGGATCATCTCCAAAGCCCATGGCTTTGTCAATTCACCCTCTAGTTTGAGATCAGTAAACTTTCCCTGTCCCGTCATCCAGTCAATGACAAATTTACACTGGGCCGCCCAATTATATAACTCAAAGTTAGGCAATGCTAATCCTCCCATCTCCCTCGGGGCAGTGAGTTTGAGGTAACTAATCCTATGCTTCTTGTCATTCCAGATAAATTTAAGCACCCTCTCTTTGATGTGATTCAGATCTGATTTCTTCAGTATTGCCGGTAGTGTTTGGAAAAAGTAAAGCAATTTGGGGAAATATATCATTTTTATAAGTCCCACCCTCCCCGATAGGGATAGCGGAAGCAGGGTCCACCCTTTGATTAAGTTATCTAATTTCTTAAGTAAGGGTCCATAGTTACTGGAGTACCATTTGCGGGGGTCTGCATGTAACGTTACACCTAGGTATTTAAAGTTTCCATCTACTATTTTAAAGTCGTAACCTGGAATTTGCCTTTCTCCCCTGGACAATAGCCAGAGTAATTCAGTTTTATCAGTATTAATTTTGTATCCGGAGACCAGACTAAACTCTCCAATCATCTCCATTAGTTTTGGGATATTTTTGTGAGGGTCTTGTACATACAATACCATGTCATCAGCAAACAACGAGACATACAACGTCGACTCTCCTATGCGCATTCCCTGTAGTGTCTGCCTAATCTTTATTGCCAGTGGCTCTATGGCCATGTCAAAGAGGAGCGGGGAGAGGGGACAGCCTTGCCTAGTACCTCTGTGGAGTGTAAAGGGCCGGGTAGGTGTGCCGTTAACTAAGATAGAAGCCTGTGGTCTACTGTAAAGATTCTCAACAGCCTTGACAAACGCGCCCTCTATGCCCATTTTGCTCATGGTGGTATAGAGGTGTTCCCACAGGACCTTGTCAAAGGCTTTTTCCGCATCTAAAAATAGCAGGGCTGCCTCTGTGGTTTTTGTCCTGCTTGAGTTGTGTTGTGCTATGTTCCAATAATACTGAATAACCGTTTGAACTCTTCTAACATTGAGCACAGAGGATCTCCCTTTAACAAATCCCGTCTGGTCCCCATGTATCAGTGATGGGAGAATGCTAGCCAGTCTGTTTGCAAGGATTTTTGTCAGGATCTTATAGTCTTGGTTAAGTAGGGAAATGGGGCGGTATGACTGCGCCAGGAGGGGGTCTCTACCTTCTTTCGGAATAATGCTAATGTTAGCTTCCGCAAATCTAGGGGAGGGCTGAACTTCGTCTCCAAGTAAACCATTAAACAATCGCATTAGAGTTGGGCTTATATCAGTCCCCATTATCTTGTAAAATTCCGCCGGTAGGCCATCGGGCCCTGGAGTTTTTTCTAGTGCTAAGTCTTTAATTGTGGTCAGAATTTTGTTAGAGGTAATGGGACAGTTAAGTTTGTCAAGGTGGGAGCGGTCTATCGTCGGCAGTTGTAATTGGTCCCAGAATCTGTCCATGTCACTAGTCTGTACCTTCTGCGTGGAGTATAGGTCTTTGTAAAAGTCAGTAAATGCTTTTTGTATATCTTCTTCCTTATTCAAAACTACATCATCCCGTTTAATGGCTAAAATAGGATGTCTATTGTTTGACAATTTCGTCATTCTAGCCAGTAATTTCCCTGTTTTGTTCCCAAACCTATAGTATCTAGCCTGTGTTTTTGCGTGGACCTTATTAGTTTGTTGAAGTATGTAGTCATCTCTTGTTCGTTTAATTTCTTTATATTTGAGTCTATTAACGGGAGTGGGGTTTCTGAGGTATTTATTTCTAGCATTTAAAATCTGCGCTAACAGGAGCTCTGATTGGGCCTTGCTCTTT
This sequence comes from Bombina bombina, assembly GCF_027579735.1. Taxonomy (NCBI): domain Eukaryota; kingdom Metazoa; phylum Chordata; class Amphibia; order Anura; family Bombinatoridae; genus Bombina; species Bombina bombina. The sequence goes on from NC_069504.1 coordinate 802,893,673, forward strand.
TTTTTTATGTTTGCGGCATAAGCCGAGATGACTCCTCTCAAGACAGCTTTAGCTGTCTCCCAGAACAGTAGAGGATTATCAACATGCGCTTCATTAGTTGCTACATACGCCAGCCACTCTCCCAGGATATGTCTATAAAAGTTGGGGTCTTTACATAAATATGTTGGAAATACCCATCTGTTAGTCTTCCTCTGGGTGGGGCCAACCTGGATCTTAACCCCTATCGGAGCATGATCTGAAATTGTTATTGGGTCTATCTCAACTTTTTCCACTCTGGGGCAAAGCTCTGTAGATACTAAAAAGTAGTCAAGTCTGGCCATAGTATCTTTTCCTAGTGACATGCAGGTGAAGTCTCTTTGCTCTGGGTGTCTGGCTCTCCAGATATCTTGTAGGTCCAGAGCCTTTCTGAAAGTGTGAATCACTAAGGATTCTTTTTTGGAGTTTCTAAAGCTTTGGGGGGGGTGTGCCTTCCTATTTGGGTTGTGGAATCTGTCTGCTGGGACTTGGGGAGCAATGTTGAAGTCACCCCCAATAATGGAGGGCAATGTCGTGAATTGAATTAACTTAGCTTGTAACTCCCTCCAATAACATTGCTTCTGTCGTTGTGGTCCATATACCCCTACCAAAGTAAATGACAGTCCCTGGATCTCTAATTGGAGCATTATAAATCTCCCCTCTTGGTCTAATAGTGTCTTTGTGATATTGTAAGTCAGGTTTTTCCTAAATAACACAGCTACACCCCTGGCTCGTTTGGATTCATATGGGGTGTACACAACCTCCCCCACCCAACCCTGCTTCAATTTTTCGTGTTCTAATTTCGATAAGTGTGTCTCCTCCAGTATTGCTATATCAACTTTTCTTGAGTGTAGGTAGCGCAAGATCGATCTACGCTTTTGCGGGGATGTTACGCCACCCACATTCCAGCTCATAATGTTTAGGTTATGCATTATCCCAATTTGGTTCCGTGAGTGTAATGTCTCCTAAATGGTTACCCACAAGTAAATCTAATAATTCAATGTGTGTGGAGGATTTGTGAGGTTGTGTTGTAGTCTTACCACCAGATCCCAGATTAGAAACATTTTCCAAAGTCAGAGAGTCCCTGGGAGGGAGGGGGGTACCACACCAGCTAATTAGAGAGAAAAACAACACAGTTAAACATATTACAAACGAAAAAATTAACAAATAGGGAAACAAACAAGTCCCCAACAACTTACACATCGTCCTAACTTCTCAGTTTCGAATCAGTAACTTAATGAGAATTAACTCACTGCTGCACTACACTCTACCTCCTACGTGTGATTAAGTCTGGTATGATGATATTAGCTCTCTCCCTACCATCCTGGCCCACTCCGCCACCTGTGATTGAACAATTAGGGTTAATTCTGTGGGTCTGTCAACCCTCGCTATATAAAGTCAAAAATGTTCTCTCAAACCTAGGCCAACTTATTGTTTGGGGTGTATGTTCCTCTCAGCTCATCTTTAGGGTAGGACTAGTATTATGGGTAGCTATAGTTCAGAAAGTAAGTGAGCTACCCCTGGATCAGGGCTGGCCCTTACATACTACCAACCTGACTCTCACAGTAAGGGGGGTTAGGCATTCAAACTAACTGGTTAACTATATCTCCTAAGCTTTATTCTTACCCCTTCAGTGAAAACCCTGCAAAGGCAAGTCTTGAGGGATATGTTTGCAGTGTAGGTCAGAACAATAATTCAAAGTAACCACATTAACAGAAAAACATCATTGCTATAATTTTTAACAACCCAAAGATAACCTTTAACTGGAGCAAGATGGGCGTGAGGTAAGTCCACCCCCACACCACCTCTTAGTTGTTGTGGCTCAGGATAGATGGAAGCCCCCACCAGCCAATGGTTCTGAGCTCCCCCCCCCCCCCAGTTCACCTCAATGAGCAGGACACTTTTCCAGTCCCTTGAACTATAGTCACCATTTCCTCAGGTTTCCTTGGCTGTCAATTCTTGTTCAAGCCTCAGGAATTTCTGTAGATGTCTAGGATCGTCGAAAAACTTAACACCCTGCTGGGTCTGGAGCTTGAGTTTAGCTGGAAACAGTAAGGACACAGAGCGCCCTGCTTCTATCAGCGTTTTACAGTAAGGAGAGAACTCCCTCCTTCTCCTAGAAATCTCTGCGGAGTAATCCTGGAAGATGAGGATCTTCTTCCCCTCAAACATCAGAGGAGAACATTGACGGTAGGCTCTTAAGATTTGGATTTTGTCTTGAAAATTAAGGTACCGTATCATCACCTGCCGGGGTCCTCTGGCTGTCTTAGGGTCTTGGTTAATGGTACCTATCCTGTGGGCTCTTTCTGCCACACACGGTATGTCCTCAGGTCGTAATTTTAGGAGGGTAGGCAAAAGTTTTTCTGCAAATTCTAGCAAGCCGGTGTTCAGAACAGATTCTGGCAGACCCACAATACGCAGATTGTTCCGCCGTGAGCGGTTTTCAAGATCATCAAGTTTTTCAGTTAGCATCTTATTCTGGGCCTCCAGTGTTGCCACTTTAATAGAGTTTTCGCGTTGTCTTATTTCTCCATCACCCACTCTCTGCTCGATGTGTTGGAGCCTTGAGGAAAATGACTTGAACTCAGACGACAAAGAGTCCATTCCTGTCTGCAATTGCTCTATCTTGGGTAAGAAAAGGGCTGATATTTGGGATACTATAGGATGGGTTTCTGATGCCCCCTCATCTGCTGTTTCTATCGCCTCAACTTCGGCGGCATGAACTTCCACCACAGCTTTGGCCCTTTTATCTTGATTCTTCTGTCTGCCAGACATCGTGCCAGTGGTCTTTACAAAGCTTGAATAGTACCTCTGCATGCACTATATGTCTGCTCAACTTTAAATGTTCTAATTCCCCCCAAAAAAAAGAGGTAGGTGGTGAGGTAATAGGTAGTCAGCACCAGGGAGAGAGAAATGGCCCACACAACTATCGTTGCTAGTGTTTTGATTTTTAGTGATAAGTACTGGGGAGGCTTGAATGGCGGAGGGTGCAGCGCAGCATGAGGAATTTATCTCAGTTCTGTAACCTTTCCATCTCCTTCAGTGGTATTTAGAGCTATAGCATAGATTGTCATCTCTAGGCACCCGCTCCCTCAGTTAGACCTGCTATGCGTGTTATGAGTCTCTGTGCGTAAATTCTTTCTGAGGTATATGACTTCCACTCTGTTATTGCGCTTTAGTTACAGGCCTACCAGATTATCATATGCTGTTCCGTTTTCACTGCGGGCCTACCTGCCACGTGGCCAACAAGTTATCTCCGAACTGCCCAATTAAAGTTAATTTGTTTTATAGTCTTGTAGTCAGATAGAAAGTGGTGTCAAGATGTATAGTTTAGCTCTTATGTGTGATATTGATCAGTTCATAGCTCTGTAGTATGTAGGTGGGGTGAACGTACAGACCTCTCTTATGCAGTGGCGCCAAACTGACATCTCCTTCTGGGCTGTATTCGAGTCTCCCCACTGCAGAGTTTCTCTTTCTCCTTGGCGATTGTCTCGGTCGCCCGAGGGGTTAAGTGCCTGCTGATTTCCTAAGAGCAGTGGGGCTTATGCAACCGTAGCGCCGCGGCCGCGGCTTCTCTTACTCCAAAGTGCGCTGTTCCGGTGGGGGAGCCGTTGGTATCAGCTCCTTGCTGCAAAGATATCCAAACAGGTTTGGGTAACTACCTGTTAAGGTTGGCAAGCTTTTTGGGCTAGTTTGACACAGATTTTAAGAAGAAAAACTATCTGTGTCCACGGAGCTCTTTCTCGCTGCGTCCGCTTTCTCTGCCCGCCCACCGGAAGTCGGAGGACTTTTAATTTTAACCAACCTTCCTAGATTAAACCAAACATAGGTAGGCTCATATGCTAATTTTTTAAACCTTTGAGGACTGCCTCTTATCACAGGCTGTATAAATCTCATTACAACACCAAGAGACAAAATACACGTAAGCCATATAAATAAAACCAAAACTGTGATCAGATAAATTAGCTAGTTATATAAATGCAGTAGAATCAGATAAACTGTGCATCATTTGTTTTAGGGGTGTTTATTTCTAGACACCTTATAGACCACGGCTTAACTGTTAAGCAGCAATCAAAGTCATTGCACTAATAGTGGTAGACTAGTTAATAACCAAATAACTATATATTTTAAAGTGTCACTGAAATCACTTCATTAAATAATATCTCATTTATTTATTGAACGCAGTGGGGGTTATTTTAAATAACAAAGAGTTATATCTGTGAGATACAGTTTGACAGCCACAGAAATAAAATTATCATTTTTTAAGCTATATTCTTATGACAGAATATAATATAAATACTTGTTTCTTTGTAGTGATCAATTTATAGTTATCATTTTTTATAACATAGAACACCAGTACTGCCGCTTTAAATGTACAGTGCAAATTGTTCTCTCTGTAACAAAGCCAAACACAAGAGAGAAACTTCTTTTCTTTTCTTTTTTTAAAGAAAACCAAAACATGCACAGTGTTATCAGTCTTTCTCAAGGATAGTGAAGCAAGCTCAAAGTTTCATTTCTACTTAAAGGAGAAACACTGTTTACTGCTTAAAAATATAAAATTCGGGGGGCGGAGCTAGCCACTGAGCCGAGCAGACGTGTGCACTCTGAGCTCCGTAAACTATATATTATAAAGAGACTTACAAACCCTGAATTCGGCACCTATTTAATAACTACTCTACCTGCTCTAGTCAGTGGACATCCCTACACTGCAGAGTGACTTTTCCACACACCTCGCCAGTGGCTAATAGCTACCTCAGAGGGAGACACTCACAGAGGGACGAGCGGTCCTGCTTCCTGCTGGGGAGATTGTAGACGGGCCCCAACTATACCCTGAGGAGATTGTGGTTCCCCAACCGGCCTCCTTACCTTCACCGGTACTAGCCTGGTCTCCGGCATCTAACTTCTCCACCACCGCCACCACCCAAGAGCTTCCTGTTCGATACCTGCAGACTGCACAGCAATCCCTCACCTTGTGCTGCAGCTGCTTCCTCACTCCGGAGGGTCGGGGCTCCGCTCCGGAGTTGCTGCTGCCCCACGCACCCTCCAGCACTGGACTCCTGCTTTCACTGTCTGACCTCGCTCCGGAGGGCCGGGGACCTGCTCCGGAGCGATCAGCTGTTGTTTGCTGCTGGACTGTCAGAGGCCATCGTTGCATAGCCCAGGAGGGGAAAAAGAGCGCGAATATCCGCCATCTTGAGGCCCTTTGGCTTCCACGCCGGATTGGAACCGGCTTCCAACTAGAAGGAGGATCTCTCAGCATATCAGCCACCGGAACCGGGTAAGAGCCTGTCAGAATAGCTGACACAGTACACAGACCAATTTGACCCCGGTATATAGGCAGCACATTACTAACACTTGTGCCCCATACGAGCTGACACCCAGATCCCCACAGAAAGAGCGCCTCTCCTGCTTGCTAGTTAATTGGTGGAGGGGGAATTAGCCAGGCCCCTGGAACTAAGTCAAAGTTATTGCCTACAACTGGTCACCTAGGGACTGTAACAAGGGGCTCACCCTAGTGAACACAGACCACTATAAGGAGCTTGTCTCACGGACCTTACTAATTAAGCTGCTCACATCTTTTTGAAATTGGAAGGGGGCAACCTACCCCTGACCCACCTATCTGTCTGGGGCCCAGACCCCTGGGATTTCCTAACGTCTAGAGGGTCTTGACATCAGGCCCAGCAGCCACACCCTGCAAAACAGTGACTGTGACATTCTAGCTGTTTTTTCACACAACCTCCTTGATATAGTGAGACCTCACGTGGCCTTTATTTTAGGGGCATTTCCAGGTTAATCCTTTTCATACTTGTATTAGCTGCTGCGTCAGCTTCATTGTCCTCAGGGCTCATAGCCTGAGGTGGAGTGTGTTTTAGTATTGTTGCCTTAACCATATACCTTCTCTCCTTTAGGTGTCTCAGTATCTAGCATCACATAGGGTTAATGCAGCTCACCACTCTCCTAGTATACAGCTAGTAAGTTTAGAAAGTACTGCTCTAGATTGGCAGGCTTGTGAGTTCCATCTCAACCTTCTTTAATAATAGAGTCCCATTCCACACATTTAGCCCTAGAATCAGATTATTTTAAGGCTGATGCTTTGATAGTGTATAGCCCATCTCTGTGCCTTTCCAGCGAGTTAGGCCTTCAGCCTCAACTCAAATATCCCTGCCAGCGCCCCTTACTACTTAGGATTTATTGATTTCCCCCCGAGGTCATTTCTGTCACTTTCGGGCACACCGCTCTTATAAAAAAAAAAAAAAAAAAAAAAAAAAAAGGGGAGAGGGCTTTGCATACTCTGCTACCTTCTTACCCCGACCCATAGAGTCAATGATTTTTCAGCCCCTACACTAACTCCTGGTATTTAGTCTACCTAAATTAATTGTTATCTCATTCTGCTGCCTTGTCCTAACCCAATTTCTATAACAAGACTGTAGCAGGTTATTGGGCGCTAGATCCGCCACTTTATCGGTCCACCATCTGACTAATTTTGATTGCACCTCTGATTTGTCCTTTTAACCTAATTTCCACTGGTTGCCGCTCCCTCACCTCTCCGCTCCCACACGGCTTGTCCGTGTGGGTCACTTCCACTTACCCTTTCCCTTCCTTCGGGTCGTATCCTCCTCTTCCCTGAGGTGAGGGACCAGAGATAAGCCAAGGTATATACGTATTCATGTCCGAAATGTGAGTGTTATTATCCCTGTGGTAATCAGCCCCGCTCTGCACTCTTTAGAGTAATGTATTAACTTATGTACGTGCTATGACCCATTAACCTTACTTTTCCTCAGCAGAATAACTATAACCCTTTGCAAACACATCTGAATTCTTAGGTCCAGAGTGCCTTGTCACTATACAATCACAGCACTATGCCGCACTTGGGGAGAAAACCCCTTAAGTCTGCCTCAAAATCAAAAAAGACAGTCTATGACCACTTCACACAGCAGCCTAAGGGCCTAGACATGGAACCACAAGGAGAGTTGAGTGATCCGGATTCACAAGATGACGAGTCCCAATCTAGTGTCCACTCTGCATCTGCATCACAACACTACATCACTGAGAAGTCCTTAAAGAAACTCCTGGCCTCTCAGACCAAATTCATCACTCAGGAAATCCAGCGCAGCTCAGCAGAGCTTAAAAAAGAGATCTCAGAGATCGGGGAAAGAGTAGATGCCCTGGAAAGGAAACAAGATGATGTGGTGGTGGATCAATCCAACCTACTGGCCTACTCGGAGAGCTTGGCTGACCAAATTTCTCAACTGGAACTGAAGGTGGCAGAGGTAGAGGACAGATCTAGGCGTAATAACATCAGATTCCGAGGCATTCCGGAATCGGTAGCGCCATCCGACCTTCAAGACTTTTTGAGAGAACTGTTCCACGCATTGATTGGTAGCCCAGAGGGCCTGACCGCCACTATGGAGCGGGCGCACAGGGCACTGCGCTCTAGAAATGTGGCTCAAGATAAACCACGGGATGTAATAGTGTGCTTCCACAGTTTTTTGTTTAAGGATAGGTTGATGCAGGCAGCCTTTAAGAAACCAACTTTGAGCGAGAGATTTCAAGATATCCAGCTTTTACCTGACCTTTCGGTTCACACCTTACAGCAGAGACGTCATTACCAATCTATCACTATAACTCTGAGGAAGAACAACATTAAGTATAGATGGGGGTTCCCAACTCGCCTTATCATCACCAAAGACAATCAAAATTTTGTGGCCACAACTCTGAATCAAGGTCTAACACTTCTCACTAACTGGGGTCTTAGGCCGGAATCGCCCCCACAAAGGGAACCTCCCTACCCTAAGCTGCGGGCCTCTGCCCCAGAATGGACTGTCAACGATCAGAGAGCCAAGAGGGCAAAATTACCACAGCCCTCAACTGTTTCTTAACTGCTGGGACTTGCCCTATACAGACCTGCTCTAGAGCAAATATTACTTCTCTCTATAGCTACTTAATGGTTATCTATTTGTTTGATGTGTTGTTTTATGTTTGCAATACCTTTTGAATATGTTTTTATTGAGGTTATTCTGCAGGTTACTATATCTTCATCACATAGCAACATACTTAGAGTATAATAAATGTCAGTTAATGTCTTAGTAATTAATTTTAGCAGAGCGGGGCTGTTGTTTACGATGCCCCAAACTTTGTGTACTTTAGCTTAACTTTTCCGCCCCCATATAGAAGTCCATTCCAGGACTCCTCGAGGTGGACTATTTCCACCACACTTTTGAGCGCTTCTCTAAGTGCTCTTCTTTCCTCTCCCACCCCATTCCCACCCCCCCTAACCTTACTTCCCCTCTGTCCTCCCCCTGACCTACAATACAACCCAAGTCCTCCACAAGGGACTCACTACAGAACCTCTCCTACTGGCCATGTCCACCATCAGGCTTCTGACACATAATGTTAGGGGCCTCAACTCACCCCATAAACGCAACCTTTTAATCAGGACGCTGAAACACCACAACCCAGATGTAGTATTCCTACAGGAGACCCACTGGCTAGACGGGGAGCCCTTAAGGCTCATCTCAAAGTCCTATACACATATCGAAACCGCTTCTTTTAACAAAAAAGCTAGGGGAGTAGCGATATTGTTACACAAGCGATTGGCTTTCGAAAGCATACAAGTCATCAGAGACCCTCAGGCCAGATTTATTATCCTTATATGTAAAATAAATCACGTCACCTACACCCTGGCATCCGTATATCTCCCGAATTCCAGGCAACCGCGATACCTCAAACACATTCTCCATGCCCTATCCCAAGTTCAACAAGGGAGAGTCCTCATAGCGGGTGACTTTAACATGGTCTGGGACCATATATTAGACAGAAGATCCAAATCTCTCGACTTAGCACCTACCCCAGCAAAACAACTCTCACACAAATTCAGGCAAATGATGTCAGCCTCGGGTCTGTATGACATATGGAGAGCCCTACATCCTAAGGACCACGACTACACCCACTTCTCGCACCCCCATAAGCTTTACTCAAGGCTTGACTATATCTTCTCTACAGCTGACTCCCTTGACTTAGTTCAGAGAACCAAAATTTCCCTTTGTTCCTGGTCTGATCACGACCTAGTTCAGGCCGACATAGTTTCCTCTAACTCCACCCATATCAGACCCAAATGGAGATTGCCTCATCAGATATTACAGGATATACCCTTTAGAGAGGAACTACGCAAAGACATAACCCACTTTATTCAAACTAACGACAATTTCACGGTCAGGGAAGATACATTATGGGGCGCGGCTAAAGCTACATTTAGAGGCCTCCTTATTACTAGACAAGCGCATATGAGGAAGCAGGCGGGTCTCACCCTTTCACAAGCCCATATTAAGTTACGGCAACTAGAAGCATGCAACAGAAGAGTAGTCACAGCAGAGACCACATCCCAAATTGCCGAAATCAAAGATCACATCTCTAGGATTGAACTGCGCAGAACCCAAATTAACCTCACAAAGCTTAAGCAATTATTTTACTGCAAAGGCAACAAAGCTGATACTCTGTTGGCAAACAAAATTAGAAACAGACTAGGGGCCTCCCGAATTCACTCCATACGAGCTTCAGGCTCCCTTCTTCAGATCCCGTCCCAGATAGGTAAGGCGTTTGCCGATTACTATGCCAAGCTTTATAACATAGCTACAGCCGAGCCTTTTAAGCCCTCCTCCCAGGCGGTTCTGGACACTTACCTTAAGACAATGACGCTCCCTATGCTTGCCCCTGAACAGAGAGATGCTTTGGGCGCTCCCTTTTCTCTCCAAGAGGTCTTAAGAGTTATAAGGCATGCAAAGCCCTTTAAATCCCCGGGACCTGCCGGTTACCCTGCGCATTTCTTCAAGACTTATGCTAAAGAATTAGCCCCGCTGCTTCTAAAATTCTATAATCTGGCTAGAGAAGAGGGCCACTTTAAGAGTGAATTCCTAGAAGCTAACATTGTCACCATCCTCAAACCAGATAAGGACCCATCGCTGTGTGCGAGCTACAGGCCCATCTCTTTGATAAATACGGACATCAAGTTCTATTCAAAGATACTCGCCAACCGTCTTGCTAATTTACTCCCCTCTCTTATTGATTCGGATCAGGTGGGATTTGTCCCCCTTCGGGAGGGTCCAGACAATACGAGACGCCTCCTTAACATCCTTACTTCAGCCTCACATCTTCGAAGGTCGCTGGCGGTCATCTCACTCGACGCCGAGAAGGCGTTTGACCGGGTTAGATGGCAATACCTCTGGGCAGTCCTTAAGAAATTCCATTTTCCCCCCGACTTCATTACGGCGGTTCAAGCCTTGTACTCAACTCCTACTGCCTCTGTGTGTGGCCTAGGTTTTTGCTCCTCTCTCTTTCCTATCACTAACGGCACCAGACAGGGGTGCCCCCTTTCGCCACTCCTGTTCGCCCTGTCCATAGAACCTTTGGCTGAGCAGATCAGATCTGACCCCCTCATTAAAGGAGTCACCTTGTCGGGCACTGTGCACAAAATTGCACTCTTTGCTGACGACATAACTTTGTTTCTATCACACCCTGATCAAGGGATGCCTAGGCTTCTCGACATTCTCACCACGTTCGGGGCCCACTCTTATTATAAATTGAACTTAGCAAAAACACAAGTATATACGCAGGGATTTACGAAGGCTCAATTAGCTCCTCTTACAGAGTCCTATAAATTTACCTGGACCGAACACTCTGTCCTACACTTGGGTGTCAGGATATCTAGCAGCTTTCCCCAAACAATAAAAGACAACTATCTCCCTCTCCTAACCTCTCTTCGCTCTCTACGAAAGGACTGGAACCTCCAGCATGTCTCCTGGGTGGGTAGGATCGCGGCTCTGAAAATGTCTTTCCTTCCCAAGCTGACATACCTGTTCCGCTGCCTGCCGATTAAAATTCCGAGGCATCTGCTCCTTCAATATCAAAGTGGGTTCACCAAATATATTTGGCTGGATAAACCTCCCAGAGTCGCACATAGAGTGCTTCAACTTCCCAAAACCGCGGGGGGCATAGCTTCACCGTCGGTGATACGGTACTATGAGGCTGCAATGCTTACCCATATATCTCAATGGGGGGTAAAGTCATCAGAAGCCAAGTGGAAATCCATTGAACAGGCTTCGCTGCCCTTCCAAATCGCCTTACGCGACTTAATTTGGTCCCCTCCACACTGTCGTAGGGAGCTTGCCCTAACGAACCCAGTGGTTCGTGAATGCCTCAGCTTTTGGGACAGAATACGTCATCATCCCCTCGTGGCTCCGCATCCCTCCCCAGTCGCCTCCATAGTAGGCCTCTTATCGGGCCTCCAAGACTCTCATCCTAATAAGTGGGTCCAACTGGGAATTAACAATATAGCGGATCTCTGGTCCACGTCTCCTCGAAACACATTTAAACAATTATCCCAGATCAGTGCCGAGGACCAGATTCCATCGTATCTACCCTTTGAATACCAGAGAATGAAGAGCTTTTTAAACAGTCGGGGCTTCAAGCCTTCCTTAGACAGACCTCGGACCCTTTGGGAGTCCATCTGGGCAAGGGGAGATAGGCTGTGTAGGCCACTTTCAGTTCATTACATACTGCTTGGGGGGTCCCTAGACCTTGAGACCCCTCCCCATCTCTCCCGCTGGGAGACACTGACAGGTAGACATGCTTCCTTGGAGGAGTGGGAGCGAGCTCTCTCCTTGACCCAGAAAGCTATACATTGCACAACACTATACGAAACTTACTTTAAACTTCTCACTCATTGGTACTATGTACCCACTAGATTAGCGAAAATTTTCCCGACAGTGTCCCCCAATTGCTGGAGGAATTGTGGCCACAGGGGGAATGCACTACATATCTGGTGGGACTGTCCCGTGATCCGGCCCCTGTGGACAAGGTGCTTTTTGGTGCTACAGAGTTTTGGCATCGAGCTTCCCAGTCTGGCTGACTCAGCCCTCCTCCACCTAAACTTACATTCTTTACCTAAAAATCACGCGTATCTCTGCATCTACCTGTTCATGACTATAAAGTACTCTGTTGCATGCTCCTGGAAGAAAGAACGGGCACCAAGTTGGGCAACGATCTGTAACAATATGGCATACATTTACACAATGGAAAAGGACATCTTTTACAAACTGAATAAGTCTGACCTGTTCGAGTTAATTTGGGCTGACTGGAAGGAGCTCCAATATACAGACTGGAGGCCCAATGTAACTGCCCAAGACACATAGTTCCATGCCTATATCTCCTCTACGACGGTAGCCCTCCTAACACATACACTACCTCAATAAGTCGGCCCAGGCTCCCCTCCTGACACCTTTCTCTATACTTCCCCTCCCCTTCACTTCTACCACACCTCCTTTTTACCAGTCTCCTTTCTTATGCTCAGTAAATCTATTACTTGATTAGATACTAAGTCCCCCCCCCTTTCTTTTCCATCTTTATTTTCTTTTTGTCTGTTCTTCTTTGATCTCAGACTTGTCAGCCATGAATCAAGGCTCGATAAGTCGACTCTGTTCATAGTGTTATGTAAATGCTGAAAATATGTCTTAATTTGTGGGGCGCGGACCCTCTACTTGTTATATCTGTAAACTTCATCTTGTCAGATAGGAGCTGCGTCTCCACAGTATTTGTACATTCTTCTAATTTATATAAATAAAAAAAAATTAAATTTAAAAAAAAAAAAAAAAAAAAAAAAAATATATAAAATTCACACTAAAACTTGATAAATGCTAATTAGTTTAACCACAACAAAATTATTGGATTTAACGTTGTATATAATTTGATATTCCCCATTCTGCAGCTCTCCAGCCAAATATAACAACCGCATATAACACAAAAGAATAAGCTTTCTGAAAAAGAAATACTAATACAATTCCCCTTTAAATTAATCCCAATGATCCTTATAATAAAAAATGTATACTGACGTTCATTAAATAGCCTAAACAAGCATAAGCAGCATAAGAACGCACTCACAGTGGGATGCAGGCTAATTAAAGGGACATTTTAACCAAACTAAAAATAATCTTTAATTGAAACTGCTAACACAGTGAAATGTACTAGTGTTAGGCTTACAGTAAACCTCATCGTCTTTTATGTAAATATTCCCTTAAATTCTCAGATGTTATACAGTTTTCCTGTATCCCTTTAAATATTTTCTCTCCTGTTTTTTCTGTTTTTTTTTTTTTTTTCTTTCCGCTAGTCTCACGGATCTCTCCACTAAAATTGTAGACAACTTATCACTTCAGTTTGCATTACAGAGAGAATTAAGTTATGCTGCAAAAAAATATCTGCTATCTGAACAGCAAATTTAAAATAAATATATACAAAGAAAGGTCTCTAAAAATATATTTAGCAAACTACTAATACAGGGTTATTGCACTGGTTCTTTAAATAAGAAAATGACAATTTTCTATTGCTCCGTCTACGCACTGAGCTCTGATTTTCCAGACAAATATAAGATAATATGCCGCTTGTATAACAAGTCATGGACAATACATTAATAGCAACACCTTGTTACAGTGAACCGTCCCTTTAAGGACTAACCATTCATCACGCAAATTACATATGTATATCCGAACCATAATTTAGGCTGCTTGTATGATTTACCACACAAATTTCACCTCTGTACTGTAGCTGAGCAGATCAGATCTGACCCCCTCATTAAAGGAGTCACCTTGTCGGGCACTGTGCACAAAATTGCACTCTTTGCTGACGACATAACTTTGTTTCTATCACACCCTGATCAAGGGATGCCTAGGCTTCTCGACATTCTCACCACGTTCGGGGCCCACTCTTATTATAAGTTGAACTTAGCAAAAACACAAGTATATACGCAGGGATTTACGAAGGCTCAATTAGCTCCTCTTACAGAGTCCTATAAATTTACCTGGACCGAACACTCTGTCCTACACTTGGGTGTCAGGATATCTAGCAGCTTTCCCCAAACAATAAAAGACAACTATCTCCCTCTCCTAACCTCTCTTCGCTCTCTACGAAAGGACTGGAACCTCCAGCATGTCTCCTGGGTAGGTAGGATCGCGGCTCTGAAAATGTCTTTCCTTCCCAAGCTGACATAACTGTTCCGCTGCCTGCCGATTAAAATTCCGAGGCATCTGCTCCTTCAATTTCAAAGTGGGTTCACCAAATATATTTGGCTGGATAAACCTCCCAGAGTCGCACATAGAGTGCTTCAACTTCCCAAAACCGCGGGGGGCATAGCTTCACCGTCGGTGATACGGTACTATGAGGCTGCAATGCTTACCCATATATCTCAATGGGGGGTAAAGTCATCGGAAGCCAAGTGGAAATCCATTGAACAGGCTTCGCTGCCCTTCCAAATCGCCTTACGCGACTTAATTTGGTCCCCTCCACACTGTCGTAGGGAGCTTGCCCTAACGAACCCAGTGGTTCGTGAATGCCTCAGCTTTTGGGACAGAATACGTCATCATCCCCTCGTGGCTCCGCATCCCTCCCCAGTCGCCTCCATAGTAGGCCTCTTATCGGGCCTCCAAGACTCTCATCCTAATAAGTGGGTCCAACTGGGAATTAACAATATAGCGGATCTCTGGTCCACGTCTCCTCGAAACACATTTAAACAATTATCCCAGATCAGTGCCGAGGACCAGATTCCATCGTATCTACCCTTTGAATACCAGAGAATGAAGAGCTTTTTAAACAGTTGGGGCTTCAAGCCTTCCTTAGACAGACCTCGGACCCTTTGGGAGTCCATCTGGGCAAGGGGAGATAGGCTGTGTAGGCCACTTTCAGTTCATTACAAACTGCTTGGGGGGTCCCTAGACCTTGAGACCCCTCCCCATCTCTCCCGCTGGGAGACACTGACAGGTAGACATGCTTCCTTGGAGGAGTGGGAGCGAGCTCTCTCCTTGACCCAGAAAGCTATACATTGCACAACACTATACGAAACTTACTTTAAACTTCTCACTCATTGGTACTATGTACCCACTAGATTAGCGAAAATTTTCCCGACAGTGTCCCCCAATTGCTGGAGGAATTGTGGCCACAGGGGGAATGCACTACATATCTGGTGGGACTGTCCCGTGATCCAGCCCCTGTGGACAAGGTGCTTTTTGGTGCTACAGAGTTTTGGCATTGAGCTTCCCAGTCTGGCTGACTCAGCCCTCCTCCACCTAAACTTACATTCTTTACCTAAAAATCACGCGTATCTCTGCATCTACCTGTTCATGACTATAAAGTACTCTGTTGCATGCTCCTGGAAGAAAGAACGGGCACCAAGTTGGGCAACGATCTGTAACAATATGGCATACATTTACACAATGGAAAAGGACATCTTTTACAAACTGAATAAGTCTGACCTGTTCGAGTTAATTTGGGCTGACTGGAAGGAGCTCCAATATACAGACTGGAGGCCCAATGTAACTGCCCAAGACACATAGTTCCATGCCTATATCTCCTCTACGACGGTAGCCCTCCTAACACATACACTACCTCAATAAGTCGGCCCAGGCTCCCCTCCTGACACCTTTCTCTATACTTCCCCTTCACTTCTACCACACCTCCTTTTTACCAGTCTCCTTTCTTATGCTCAGTAAATCTATTACTTGATTAGATACTAAGTCCCCCCCCCCCTTTCTTTTCCATCTTTATTTTCTTTTTGTCTGTTCTTCTTTGATCTCAGACTTGTCAGCCATGAATCAAGGCTCGATAAGTCGACTCTGTTCATAGTGTTATGTAAATGCTGAAAATATGTCTTAATTTGTGGGGCGCGGACCCTCTACTTGTTATATCTGTAAACTTCATCTTGTCAGATAGGAGCTGCGTCTCCACAGTATTTGTACATTCTTCTACTTTCTATCAATAAAAAAAACTTAAAGTTAAAAAAAAAAAAAAAAAAAAAATATAAAATTCACACTAAAACTTGATAAATGCTAATTAGTTTAACCACAACAAAATTATTGGATTTAACGTTGTATATAATTTGATATTCCCCATTCTGCAGCTCTCCAGCCAAATATAACAACCGCATATAACACAAAAGAATAAGCTTTCTGAAAAAGAAATACTAATACAATTTCCCTTTAAATTAATCCCAATGATCCTTATAATAAAAAATGTATACTGACGTTCATTAAATAGCCTAAACAAGCATAAGCAGCATAAGAACGCACTCACAGTGGGATGCAGGCTAATTAAAGGGACATTTTAACCAAACTAAAAATAATCTTTAATTGAAACTGCTAACACAGTGAAATGTACTAGTGTTAGGCTTACAGTAAACCTCATCGTCTTTTATGTAAATATTCCCTTAAATTCTCAGATGTTATACCAGTTTTCCTGTATCCCTTTAAATATTTTCTCTCCTGTTTTTTCTGTTTTTTTTTTTTTTTTCTTTCCGCTAGTCTCACGGATCTCTCCACTAAAATTGTAGACAACTTATCACTTCAGTTTGCATTACAGAGAGAATTAAGTTATGCTGCAAAAAAATATCTGCTATCTGAACAGCAAATTTAAAATAAATATATACAAAGAAAGGTCTCTAAAAATATATTTAGCAAACTACTAATACAGGGTTATTGCACTGGTTCTTTAAATAAGAAAATGACAATTTTCTATTGCTCCGTCTACGCACTGAGCTCTGATTTTCCAGACAAATATAAGATAATATGCCGCTTGTATAACAAGTCATGGACAATACATTAATAGCAACACCTTGTTACAGTGAACCGTCCCTTTAAGGACTAACCATTCATCACGCAAATTACATATGTATATCCGAACCATAATTTAGGCTGCTTGTATGATTTACCACACAAATTTCACCTCTGTACTGTAGCATGCCCTGCAGATTAATTAACTTGCAACAAAAACGGACGCACTTTTAAATAAACTTTCAATTACAGCCTATAAATATATTTCATTGTGTGCACCCACGCCGTGCACAGACCTTACAAATACAACATACGTTAACCCATTAATCATACCAGAAACAGTTTCATATTTACCAGAGCGTGACAAAAAATCACACACCATCGCACTTTCAAAGCCGTTACTTCACTTGCAAAAACAATATCATATCTTTACATGCCGAACAACAATTATCACTTAAAACTAAAACTGCATATGAATACCACATACTAAAAACATGCTGGTGACTTTAAAATACAGGTATATAAAATAACATTACAAAATATCTTCTTAAAACGTCTGATTTCCCAACAGAGAAACAGAAGGAAACATTATTACGATACAGACACACAAGTTCATTCCATCCCGCATACCAGAGATTCACTCCCTTTTTTCCTTTCTCAGAAAAACATCTAATTTCTAGCGTACGACATACATATATATATATATATATATATAAAACACTAGATTAACTTTTCACCATGTCCACAATGCATTTTTTTTTTTTTTCCGATTCCACGCAAAATGGCCATTTTTTTGCCTGGAGTGGGATAATCATTTTCAAATAATACATTCTGTTTTTTGGTTTAAAGCAAATCTGTTACACTCATACCACAGTGAGAACCTACAGACCATCACACATTATGCATCTCAATATATCCTGCAAGCAAACAAAAAAATCTTACAAACGGAGCTGCTGTAACAGGTTTCTTTTCTCTCTCTTTTTTTTTTTTTTAATTCTGATCTATGTGCGCGCTCAGTGGTGGCCCCCCTTCTTTGCCTGCTACAACCTTTAACACAGAGATTTCTCTATTTATCAAACAGCAGTACTTACTGACAGTGTTTTAAAAAAATATTTCTGTCTTTTGCAGAAACTATTAACTCTCCTTTTCTTTTACCTTATACATGTAATTTTCTCTGTGCAATCTTATCTATGAGCAGTTCCCCTTTCTCAATACAATAATAGCCACAATAATAACATGCACAGCCACTTAATATTTTCTACGCACAGCATAATTTTATATAGCAGCACCACACAATTAACCAAAGCAAAGCAAGCATCAGATATCAACATGAGCTTCAGGTGGGTAACAAAACTCTATTATGGGAATGAATATGGGAAACTTCAACACACGTGAGACTTACTCACTTCACTGCCAAGTTCGCCCGGAGTAGCTTATCTTAAAAGCTCCCCGTCAACTGGCATACATATATTACTTGCGCGCTTATCACCGACAGGACTCACAATACCTGTCGTGTCCCAGCACAGGACTGATTACCTGTCTGGAGGGGTATCACAACTGCCGGCAGGACTATAACCTCCGCAAACCTGTGCTTCAACCACAGGAACCCCTTTAACCTTATATCATTATCATATATTACACCTTTTTTTTTTTCTTTTTTTTTTAAAAAAAACACAAACAACTAAATTTAGGTTCAGATTCACAGAAGGAAAGCATGGTAAAAGCACTCATACTTACGCACTGCGAATCCCACAAACTGCCACCAAGAATTGTAAGGTGTATAATCCCACGGGGGGTGTCAGCGCAGGCCAAAGCCTGGGGCCTAGTGTACCACCTGAGGCATATGTAGATTATCTGATAAGGGCCCCTTAGAATGACTCAGACCACGCAGCATTATGATCGAAAGCCAATTCTGTTTATTGCACAGTGCAAGCCTTTCTTATAGTGACATACAGGGTTAAGGGGATGACACGTTAGGACCGCGTCATCTTACACAGTTATTCAGAGCAATTTACAAGGAAAAACTGGAACATGAGTTTCTCATAACAATATTTACAGAGTCATAACAAACTACCATCTGCAGAGACAACCGAGTGTCTAAAGCCTCTTGTTTACATTATCTTATTCTATCTTACTTCTAGGCAGTAGGCCAGGGTACATTGGCAAGGCCAAATAGCTAAAGAAACTCATAACATGCATAAAATTCTCACTGCATAATAACCCAGTATAATAAAGTCTATTCATTACAAAATGGCTGCGAGGAACAAGATGGCTGCGAAGAACAAGATGGCTGCCATCAGGTTCATATTACCCCTAACAGTAATCAATCCTCAACAAGGTGTTGTGAGATTTAGACATGCAGGTATAATCCCACTGATCGGTGTTGTGCGCCCTCCAAATATCAACCAGGCCTAATGTCTCTTTAAAGAAAGTAATTAACTACACTTCTCTGCCATATCTAGCATAGAATCTTCTAGGAGCAGATAAGGCTATTGGGTCTTTGAAACTATCCAAATGAAGGGCCTGCTGGACCAGGTTAAAATCCCCTCCCTCTATTGGTGGAGAAGTACCATGACAGGCCGATTTAGTTAACAGAGATGTCCAAAAGTGGGGACAGAAGTAGTTTGGGCCATATAAATTGCATTTTGAGTACATGTGGTTCTTAATGTGCATAAGCACAGTAATATATCTATCCTGATGATCTACCTCAATATTGGAAAAATAAATTGGAAGACACTTGTGAACTAAAATGTCAAACCCACGCTTTCTTCTCTTCATTGGTGTGTATAAAATCGACTTTCATGGAAGCATGCAGAAATGGCTACTGTAGGTGTCCAGGTAAAAAAAAAAAGAAGAAAAACTTACAGACTTGAAAATGTTCACACAGGCAAAGGGACATGAAAACCAAATTTTTTCTTTCATGATTCAGGTGGAGCATGTCATTTTAAACAACTTTCCAATTTATTTATGTTATCTAATTTGTTTTGTTCTCTTAATATCCTTTGTTGAAAGGGATACCTAGGTAGACAGTTGATTAGTGGCTGCACATATATTCTTCAATTTGAGAATGATGCAAATTTGATTGTAGAAGTAAATTGGAAAGTTGTTTAAAATTGTATTTTCTTTCTGAATCACGAAAGAAAAATGTTGGGTTTCCTGTCCCTTTAATTAATAAGTAAATGTAATGAGACAGTCTATGCAGTTCCACCATTAGGCCATAAGATGGCGCCTCAAGCCCATCAGTCCAGCAAGTTCACCCTTGATATAATATAAGCAGAACCAAGCTCAATAATGTGAAGTTTTTTTATACACTTTGATTTGTTAGATATTAAGTCTTTGACTGTATGCTCAGCAACAATACTTTCATAGGGGCTGAGTTGACAGAAGCTCACATAATAAAAAGGAGGGGGAGCAGACTAAGAAGGCAGAGAAAGTTTCCGCATACAGTTAGCATATATGTGCAGCATTACATAAATGTGCCTTATAGCAGATAATAATATTGTGCTTCCTTGTGGGCTATTGTACTTTACCCCTTCCACAATACACAGGCTTGACAGATTCTTCCAAAAGCTGCAGAAGGTATGAGAGTTACAGGCAGCTGTCACCATCCACTGCTGCAATGCTTTAAGAGACCTCAACATATGCAAAACAGCTCTGGTCTATTAAGAGTCTCTGGAGGAATCTGGTGCACAAGGGGGTTAAAAAGATGGTGAAATAGTTTTACCACAGAATGTTAGTGCAGTTGACATTTTTTTTTAGCGTGCCCTATGTTTTCAATCAACGCTCATATTACAAGTGGCAAGTTATGTGTTGCGCTCAAGCAAAACACTTAATAATACTAAAAAAGACTGGAAACCTGAAGTAAAGTGTAAGACTTAGAATAAAAGTATAACAAAACGCATGTACAATATATTATAATAAAGTATTTCACACAAAAATTCATATTAAATGAAATACCACAATGATTTAGAGGGATATGGTATATGATAAGGTGTTGGACTGCTAAGGGCATACATTCATATATACATAAACATACATATGTACATACACATATTTAAGTATATATTATTTTATATATATATATATATATATGTGTACACACGTGTGTGTGCATGTATGTGCGTATGTATGTGTATGTATGTATGTATATATATATATATATTCATTCATTCATTCAGTACTGTGCAAAAGTCTTAGGCCACCATTAGATTTGTTGTTTTAGAAAAAGTGTTTTTTTGGCTGCCACAGTTCCACAAAGATCATACCTGATGAAGCTTTTTCGGACTGCAGAAGGGTCAACTTGGCATCCTGATTAAGCTGCCAGATGCTGAGCCAGGTCCTTGCTGGACTGGACTCTGAGAAACTTCTCATCAGATTTTGAAAGTTTTCTTGGCCTTCAAGTCCTTTTTTTGTCCTTGAGCTCTCCAGAGTCTTCAGAGTTTGAATACCACATCTTGAGTATCCAGTTTGTTTGCTGATTTCCCTTTGAGTGGCTTTGCTGAAGCAAAAGTATGTTTTTATGTCTGTTAAATTCTGTATTCTGGTGGCGGAGCTTGCACTCATTGCGGCAAGACGCGTCTTAATGAAGCTCTCTGAGCCTGAATCTCTTTTTCTGAACTAATTATAGCAAAACTTCGATATTTGCTGACCTGAAACAGAAATTTGTTAAAAAGAACGGATGGGCTCTAAGAGTGGATGTCTTGACGGACCCTTTGCCTATGTTCCTTGAGTCAGCTACGCTACAGGCCTATTTTCAGGACAGGAAGCCATTTCTGTAGCTACGCAGCACCGTGTGGATCAAGAGTGGACCCTGTATAGGTTTTGGAGTGTAGGTCTGGGGCTGCCGAGATATTACCCCCCCCCCCAACTCCGGGGTTACGGTATCCTCTTGAAGGATTATAACTGCACACCTTGTGCTACCAAAGCAGTTGCAGACTGCCACTTTGCATTCAGACATTAAAGTTAAACAAACCGGAAAGCTTTGGACTGGCGGGGAAGTAGCATGGAAGCTATAATGAGTGCTGTGGACCAGTGGGAATATGAGATACAATCTCTCCTCAAGAGTCACTTTGTAGAGCTAGAGTTGGAATTGCGCCTGATTCTGGAGCTGCCAATTTCCCTGGGGCCTCTACATAGATCAGATTCACTAGGGGAGACCAAATCAAAAGGAGGACCAACAGTTGCACCAGTACTGAGCGCTTTGTCAAAGCCGGCAATTACAGCAGCCCTCCACCAAGAGGTTAGTGCCCCTACTCACTTGTGCACTATACCTTTGTGGCTGAAACCGCCTGTGGGCCACACACAGTTTTTGGATGAGGAGCACAGATTGCTGGCTACTAGCCAATACCCGGCGGCTGCCAGACATAAGAAGCCATTGTCAGTGTTACCGCCGCGGAAATCAGAGAAGGTAAGAAGCCAATACCTCTGGAGATATCTGCACCCCATTACCGGGCTGGAGACACAGATTTCAGAGACTCCTATACCGGCATCTAAGCTGATAATCTTCAAGCTCTTTTGGCACCTCCACATTAGGCCCCATCTGGTTCACTACGGGCCCGCTCTGAACAGTGGGGACTTGAGTTGTGGAGCTTCAGTTTTCAACAAGCCCGATGGCAATTTGTTACATCTTTTTGACCCTGGGGGCTTAACATGATTTTCAGGATTGGGGTTTGCAGCCGCTACTTGAGCGAGCATAATAGAAAGCCCCAAGTTGTGACATGCGTTCGGCATGTTAGGACTGTTTGCTATTTTTAGGGGTTATGTATAAGTTTTCCCCATAAATGCAGATTGCAGCGGAAGCCCCCTTGGCAATGTTGCGTTCTCTATGGAGCTACGGGCTGAACTGATCTTCCATAGCTTATAAAAATTTTGGAACGCAATTCTTTTAGACTGTTTAATGCACTAGTTGGGATGCTCCGGTATCGGATAAACTTACAGAGTACTGTACATATTGCTGGTCTATATTTGTTTTTGTGGATCCCCATGCTTTGTACCTAGCATTTTAATTGTATTTGTTAAGCTTTATGTTATCACACGTTGTTTGTACTATCTTAACTGCTATTAGGTGTCAGACCCACCTTTCATAATTACTGATTTAATGCTGCCACTATCCCTTCAGCTTGAGGCAGTTAGGTCTGTCTACCTACTATCATGTTTATACTATATTATCTAAGATAGCAAGGTAACCCCCCCCCCTCTTTTTTAATACACAGCTACAGGTAGTCAACTATTGTTCCTGCATAGGTCTCCAAATATAGCATAGTTGTCTTGCTAATTACCTGTGGTATACCCTCCTAGTTAGACCTTAGCTAAGACTATGCCATCCTGATTGACACTACCTTGCTGTGCACTATATTCCACTGTGCTATCTGTCTCCATCACTGTTACACAGTCGCTAGTGTATAGTTATATTCAGAGCTGAAGGTAATGGACAGCCATTCTTTTGTTATTATCTATATAATCAGTATAAGGTGGTTACTGTTCATGTCTGATATATTGTTCCACGGTTGGCTCTGCATATTACAAGTGACGCTAAACTGTTTTCATCACTGTACAAAATCTTGTTTTCATATTTCTAAGCCCAAAAGTGGCTATAGTCCAACCTACCCTTCCTCCATTAAAAAATACTAATCTATAAAGGGTCCAAAAGTGGCCTACTCATACATTAGGAGGTAGATATCCTTATAAAAAATGAGGTTTCTCTTAGATTTGCCTACTGTTGTCTCTTATGAAGTTATGACAATATATAAATATTATTTTTACTTGTGTAGGGTGAGCACTGTACCTACATGTATATTTGCACTCTTCCTTGCATTTTATATTGTATTTACTTCTGTGTTAGTATGGCAAATTTCCATCTGCTATGTAATTGTTTTTCATACCTCAATAAAAATGTTCTTTTGAATGGAATAATGTGATTGAAAGTGGGTCTTATTAGCCAGCTTCCAATGAATTAAACTCATACAACATGTGTATGTAAAGCTCAAGCATGTCTTGCACAAACCTGGTGTAATAGACCTTTTTCACAGCAGTTATTTTGACATAAAAAAATAGAACAAATATACAGGTGTTAGCAATGACATTAATTAGGGTTTCATTCCATTTAGGTTTACGAGAGCCAGGTTTCTGCTATTGCTCAAGTGTAAGGGGAGGTCACACTAAATACTTGCCACTTTAGAGGTAGTTCTTTTCTGATTTTTTTTTTCTTTTCTGTTTTTTTTTTTTTAAATAGTGCATACAAATCCTGTATTTTCTGGTTGTATTCTAATAAAGAGACTGAGAAATAATTATATATGGTCAATATACCATTGCTAAAACAACAAATCTAATGGTGGCCTTAGACTTTTGCACAGTACTGTCTATCTATACATATGTACACACACCTGTGTATGTACCTGAGTATTGTTGCTGACCATGTCCATCCCTTTATGACTGCAGTGTACACATCTTCTGATGGCTTCTTCCAGCAGGATAATGCACCATGTCACAAAGCTCAAATAATCTCAAACCGGTTTCTTGAACATGACAATGAGCTCACTGTATTCTAATGGCCTCCACAGTCACAAGATCTCAATCCAATAGCATTTTTGGGATGTGGTGTAATGGGAGATTTGCATCATGGATGTGCAGCTGACAAACCTGCAGCAATTGCGTGATGCTATCATGTCAAATTGGGCCAAAATCTCTGAGGAATGTTTCCAACACCTTTTTGAATTTATGCCATGAATAATTAAAGCAGTTCTGAAAGCAAAAGGGGGTCCAACCCAGTACTAGCAAGGTGTACCTAATATAGTGGCTGGTGGGTGTGTGTGTGTGTATGTATGTATGTGTATATATATATATATATATATATATATATATATATATATATATATATATATATATATACATTTTATATGTGTGTGTTTCCAATGGTGGTGCAGCACTCACGGTAACTTATTTACAGATTTTTTTCTGCCCAGGGTACACTTAAATATACAATATAGTCATCCAAAAATGAAAGGCACTCACCGGGTCTTGATCAGCCAAATCCTTTTATCTTAGTGACGTTTCAGGGTTACCCCCGTCCTCAGACAAACATTACAGTGAAACGGTGTACTTAACTACATATAAAGTCTCCCAACTCCCACCCACGGTGCCGCCGGCGGCATTCAAGAAGTCCCGAGACCATGTGGTATACGCCTACGTAATTGTTTGCTATTGGCAACCGGATGCCATGCAGCAGACCTATTATTATTATTATCAGGTATTTGTAGAGCGCTAACAGGTTCCGTAGCGCTATGAACATAGGTGGTATATAAAAAACAATTACAGGGATCAAATGGGTACAGGGTCCTGCCGAGAGTTGCACTGTTGTAGTCGGCTCTTATGAAGGTGGGCTACGAACTGCTGGGCTCATAGGCTTACATGCTATGGGGTTTAAGGGAATAGCAGTGGAGATAGGAAGGTTAGTGTAGGTTGTATGCGTCCCTGAAGAGTAGAGTCTTCAGGGAGCACTTGAAGCTTTTAAAACTAGGGGAGAATCTTGTGGAATGAGGCAGAGAGTTCCATAAGATGGGAGCCAGTCTGGAGAAATCTTGTAAACGGGAATGTGAGGAGGTAACAAAAGAGGAGGAGAGTAGGGGATCATGAGTGGAGCGAAGGGGTCGGGAGGGAGAGTATCTGGAGACAAGGTCTGAGATGTACGGGGGAGCAATGCAATTGAGGGCTTTGTGTGTCAGAGTGAGAATTTTGTGTTTAATCCTGGAGGCAAGAGGAAGCCAGTGAAGGGATTGGCAGAGAGGTGCGGCAGATGAAGAGCGACGTGTAAGGAAGATGAGCCTGACAGAGGCATTCATTATGGATTAAAGGAGCTAGGCGGCAGCTAGGGAGGCCAGAGAGGATGGAGTTGCAGTAGTCGAGGCGTGGAAGGATGAGAGAGTGGATTAAAATCTTAGTTGTGTCTTGTGTGAGGAAATGTCTGCTTTTAGCAATGTTTTTAAGGTGGAAGCAGCAGGCTTTAGCCAAGGACTGAATGTGAGGAGTGAAAGAAATATCTGAGTCAAGTGTGACTCCAAGACATCGGGCATGTGAGGTTGGGGTAATGATGGAGTTATCAACAGTTATAGAGAAATGGAGAGTGGAGATTTTGGAAGAAGGGTGGAAAATAAAGAACTCCATTTTGGAGAGCTTTAGCTTGAGGTAGTGAGAGGACATCCAAGATGAGATATGAGAGAGACAGTTAGTGACACAGGTTAGCAAGGAAAGAGATAGTTCTGGTGCAGAGAGGTAGATTTGGGTATCTTCGGCATACAAATGATAGTGAAACCCATGAGACTTTATTAAGAAACCTAATGAGGACGTGTAGATTGAGAAGAGAAGGGGACTGAGGACAGAGCCTTGCAGTACCCCAACAGGAAGAGGTATTGGGGCAGAGGATGCCCCCGAGAAGGCTACACTAAAGGTATGGTTAGACAGATAGGAAGAGAACCAAGAGAGAGCTGTGTCGCAGATGCCGAAGGATTGGAGGGTATGGAGCAAAAGAGGATGGTGGTTGACAGTATCAAAGGCTGCAGACAGATCAAGGAGGATAAGTAGAGAGAAGTGGCCTTTGGATTTT
The DNA here is from genome assembly GCF_027579735.1 of Bombina bombina. Lineage (NCBI taxonomy): Eukaryota > Metazoa > Chordata > Amphibia > Anura > Bombinatoridae > Bombina > Bombina bombina. Next base: position 802,919,872 of record NC_069504.1, read on the forward strand.
GCTGTAAGTAGGTCGTTGGTAACCTTAACAATTGCTGTCTCTGTTGAGTGAAGGGACAAAATCCAGATTGTAGTGGATCAAGGAGGGTGTTTAATGTAAGAAAATGGGATAGACGTGCATATACTAGCTTTTCAAGAAGCTTTGAGGCAAGACGGAGTAGGGAAATAGGGCGGTAGTTGGATGGGGAGGTTGGATCGAGAGAAGGTTTTTTGAGGATAGGTGTGACTAATGCATGTTTAGGAGATGTGGGATCTATACCAGTACTGAGGGAGAGGTTGAAGATGTGTGTGAGTATAGGGGTAAGGGTAGAAGAGCAGGAGGGAAGTAGTTGTGAGGGGATGGGGTCGAGGTGACAGGTAGTGAGGTGAGAGGATAGTGTAAGGGCAGAAACTTCTTCCTCTGTGAAAGGGGCAAAAGAGCTAAATTTATGGCTGATGGAGTCGATTTTGTTGTTGAAGTAGCTGGCAAAATCTTGAGCTGAGAGAAAAGTTGTGGTGGAAGGTGGGGGTGGACGGAGAAGAGTAGTGAATGTGGAGAACAGATGTTTTGGGTTTGAAGAAAGAGTAGAGATAAGAGTAGAGAAGTAATGCTGCTTATATAGATTAAGGGCAGAATATTAAGAGTTCAAGATGAACTTATAGTGAAGAAAGTCAGCAGAACTCTGAGATTTCCTCCAGTGTCGTTCAGCAGTACGGGAACATCTGCATATGTACCATGTCAGAGGAGTATGCCAGGGCTGATGATTGTATGTTTTCCGAGCTACGGTAGGTAGGGCCAGATTATCAAGGACCGATGTAAGGGTGGAGTTATAGTGGCAGATTCATCAGGATAGGAAAAGGAAGGGATGGAAGAGAGAAGAGGTTCGAGAGAACTAGCGAGCTGTTGTTGATCTAATTACTTGATACTTCTCTGAAGTTTAGTGTGAGGGGTAGAAGGAGGGAGAGTTGTAGGGAGGGAGGTGATGTTACAAGTGAGGAGGTGGTGGTCCGAAAGAAAAAAAGGTGAGTTTGTGAAGTTTGAGATAGTACATTGATAGCTGAAAATCAGATCAAGGGAGTGACCATCTTTGTGAGTGGGAGAGTCAGTCCATTGTGACAGGCTGAAACAGGAAGTGAGTTGCAGAAGTTGTTTTGCAGAGGAGGCAGTGGGATTATCAACAGGGAGGTTGAAGTCACAGAAAATAAGGGCAGGGGTATCTGAGAAAAGGAAGTAAGGTAGTCAGGCGGCAAAGTGATCTAGAAATAGATCAAAAAGGTTAGATATGAACGCAGAGCAAAATCACCAAGCTCCTGATAAAACCTAAGAGTCCCTAGTATAGGTCATAAGCAATAATACAAATAAATGAAAACAGGAGCGCTGTAGCTAAAGGTGAAACAAATTAAAAGTGAATAGGCAGATTACTGCATTGTAAAGTGATAATGAGTATATCTAGTCAAAAGTGATAACAACAATATTAAACGTAACTAAAGAACTAAAATTATCTATATAACAGGTGTATCACTTCAATTAATGTGAGGTTATCCTAGACCACTGCGTACATATATAAATTAAGAAATAAAGACTGACCAGTTAAACAATATATGAATATGGCTATGTCAAATTTATTAAAATACTATCACAGTAAAGAACGGACGTCTCCGTTAAAAAAGCGCTAGGTTGCCACCATATGTAAAAACATGTAGTAAAAAATAAAATAAAAATTAGGCCTTGATATAGAACGAATTAGAACTTGACTCAGTCCAAGATAGATTTCCAAGGTGAAAGTTCCAAAGTGGAATATTAAGTGTTAGATTGCAGGCAACCGCAAGCTTACCTCCAGCCTGTGTGTACTTATCGGTCTCTGCAAGTGAAGTTACCGCCGTAGCGGGATGACGTCACCTTTATGGGCGCTGCCCTGGATCAACCGCCTGATTGGTCCTTTAGCGTAGCGGCTCCAAATGTAAACTTTAACTTCCAGCAACAAAGTATCTGCTCTTAAGTGCCTGTCGGCACGCAAGATACCTTATAGAAGATGGTGTATGGAAGAGAACAGATTGTTAGCTTTCCAATCTCCAAATACAGAGAATCAGTGGTAACGCTGTGCGATGGAATAATCTGTCCTGTGATACCTGTTAGACCTTGCTGACCTTATTTCCACTTTTGTCAGTTGCTTTCAGCAGGCTTTACAGGCATCAGATAATCACTCGTGCATAAGATAGCTGGTCCCAACGGTGATCAAATTCAAACTAACAGTTCCAACTCCAAATGGAAAACAATCTCAAGAGTTGCAACACATCAACGCGTTTCTCCCTATACAGGGCTTTTTCAAGAAGAAACGCGTTGATCGTGTGTTTTGAATGAAGAAAATGTGAGGGAAGAGAAGGGCTGTATTTGTTGAAAGGCGCAGTGAGAGGAAAGTAAAATACCAACACCACCTCCTTGTCTATTGTCAGACCCAGGAGTGTGGCTGAAGTGGAGACCCCCATGTGACAGTGCAGCAGAGGAAGCAGTGTCTGAAGGAGAGATCCAGGTTTCTGTGAGAGCCAGAAGATTGAGAGAGTGGGAGATAAAGAGGTCATGGATAAAAGTGAGCTTGTTGGAAACAGAGCGAGAGTTCCAAAGCGCGCAAGTGAAGGGGGTGGTGCCTTTAGATGCAAGAGGAATGAGATTAAGGTTACCAGAGTTTTGTTTTTGAAGTCTATTGAAGGGCAACACATGGTTGTTGCAGGGCAAGGAAGTTGTGGGGGACCAGGATTAGGGAAGATGTCACCAGCAGCTAGTAAGGAGCAAGTGAGCAAGAGGGAGAGTCACATGAGAGAAAATGCGACTGTTTTTGTGATGAGTTGCAAGGGGGAGAGAGAGTCTTTAGGAATGTGTGAAATTCATGAATACAAAAGTAAGGTGAGGTTAAGAGAAATGGGCTAATGAGCAGTGCAGGTGGTGAGGGGTATGGAGTAATTGAGTAAAGTAGTTTGTTAAACAGACAAAAGGTGGTAAAAAGGGATATAAAGATACTGTGCATGTTTTACAAAATAGTCAGACAGTGTATAAAACTTAGTATTAAAACAGAACTTGCCTTATCCCTTGTCCAATCCTTGTTTAATTCTTGTATAATTCGTTTGTGCCTCACTTATAATGTTCACTTAATGTTCACCTAAGTCTGAATTGCTACCCCTGCATTGCTATCCCCATAGCAGTGTTACATTTATAGGCCAGAGCATTCAGCTGAATGCAATAAATTAGGTATTGACCTGATCAAAGACAGTCAAAGGCCAATTGGGAAAATTTGATTCAGGGTGAGATAAGTTAAAAAAACAGACAATAGAATTTGGGGGATGCTGGGGTTATACCATTAGTGAAATTATAAATTTAGGAGTCATAACAAGTATTTGCAAGGTTTGAACATCACATAAATAAAGACACAATATCAGCAGAGTAAATACATGACTTATTACACAGACTACAGACAAATGCAAAAAGAGAGTATTATCAAATCAAACATGTTAAAACATTCCATGCTACATCGGATCATGGTAAAGACTTTACAGGACAGAGTCTTGAGTAAGGGCATTAGTAAAAACATTATACATCCTAAGTAACACAGGTATATCGTCACTTAACCGTGCAGATAGAACGCAATATTTACTAAATAGCAATGGTTTCTGTCGTGTGCGGTTCAATGATTCTGCATATGCTGGGGAGTCCCTTAAAGCTGATAAAGGCAGACTTCATATGATTGCATGAAGAGGTTAATTCATATATGCATTGTATTGGCCGCTTGCACTCAGTGATCTAATATCCAGTACAAATAAGGCAGTTGACGATATGCCTGTGTTACTTAGGATGTATAATGCTTAGCGGGAGTACTAATGTCCTTACTCAAGGCTCTGTCCTGTACAGTTTCTACCATGATCCAATGTAGCATGGAATGTTTTAACATGTTTTTATTTGCAAATACTACAAAGGTCTGCCGCACGGCGTCCGGTTGCCAATAGCAACCAATGACGTAGGCGTATACCACGTGGTCGCAAGACTTCCAGA